>NC_060066.1:79379051-79669811 GCF_922984935.1 Meles meles
CCTTTCTTGGAAAATAGCATCTTTTATTTTTCTCACTTAACTTACACATTAAGTAGTTACTGTGACACAGCTCCATGCTACAAAAAAAAAAAAAAAAAAGGAATAAAATGTGTTTTCCGCATTTCAGAAGCTTGCATTCTAGCTAGGAGAAAGGGTACATACCTAAACACTATTTACACACAAAAAACCAAAACACAGTGTCATTTAAGTACAATGATAGAAATGTGCAAAAACTCTTATGGAGACATTGGACAGAAAAAGGAATTGAGCACAAGAATGGACAAGAACATCTGGAAGTGAAGCTAAAAATAATGGCTGAAAGCCAGTGATGAAAAACTCTATGTTGTCCTATCAAGTTAGGGCCTTCTTTCTGACTGTAAGGGAAAATCTGAAAATTACTTTCTGAATATAACCTGACCCAGTGAAGCAACTGTAAATGGAGGGCTTCAGGTACTCCCCCATGGATGATATGCTTTATGTCCTGTAAGTCTTTCAGAGTTACCACTGTCTAGCATAGCCTTGACCCTCCGCTGTCCTGACACTGTATTTGGGAAGTAGTTTTTTTTTAAAAAGATTTGATTTATTTATTTGACAGAGAGAGAGATCACAAGTAGGCAGAGAGGCAGGCAGAGAGAGAGGAGGAAGCAGGCTCCCTGTGGAGCAGAGAGCCCGATGCGGGGCTCGATCCCAGGACCCTGAGATCATGACCTGAGCCAAAGGCAGTGGCTTAATCCACTGAGCCACCCAGGCGCCCCTGGGAAGTAGTTTTTAAGGTATCATTTTAACACATCTTCCTGTCTATATAACCCTGTCTTCTCAGAAGATTTGGAAAAAAAAAAAGACATTTATACTTCCGATAGAATGAAGTACAATGTTATCTAAATGAAAAGGTTTAGGAGAACAATATTCTTCTTGTTTGGAAACAGCAAAATCCATCAAAGATAGCACTAAAAGAAAGTATATGATTTAAATTTAATTGACAACCGATTATCAACAGAAGTCAGATGAAATAGAGTAGAACTGCATGGAATAAAAAGTATATGATAAAAACTATGGTATAGAAATCAGTAACAAGTCTTTTGTTTCTTTAATATAATGCTTGGAAAACCAGCATGTAAATGTGACAAAACATAGTATTTAACATTATCCATCTCCTTGTGAATTTTTAAAACCACAACACATGATTTTGACAACCACAGCTATGTACTATGGGAAAGTCGAAGCCAAAAAACACAGGAATTGGAGCCAGTGAGTGAAAGGAGGGAGCATGAGATTGATGTATGGTAAGCTTACAAAGAAAAAAATTCAGGACTTTCCAAAAGCACAGAACTAAAGTCAGTCCCATAGCTACATAAAGAAACTCTTAACTAAAATAGACATGCTATTCAGTGTTCTGAAATTATAATTGGCCTTCTAGCATTATTTTACATGGAATTAGTCTCCTCTATTAATCCAGAAATACCAGCCCCAACCAGTGCATCTCCCCGTACCCCTAAAATTTGATAAAGATCATTACTTTCTTTAGTATACATGAATTTCTCATTTCTGCTGAATGATTTCTTAAACTACATCCTAAACAGGATTACAGGCATTGGCACAGAGGAATGCTAATGCGGAGCTACAGGCATTTCCCAATTTAAAACTTGATTGCATTCCAAAAATGTATCGGAAAGTTTGACTAATTGGAACTCAGAATGTATCTTCTTGTGGAAATAAATGGTGGATAATTTCCTGAACTGACCCAAGCCAGGCCATGAGATACCTAAGCCATCATTTCCAATGGCACAACCTAAATTCTGGGTCCAGACAACAGGATCTTTTGGGAAGAGTAGGAGGAAAGGCAATACAGTGAGGTTTACCCCCCTTTTACTTACCACTACTATTATTATACCTTAAATAGGTTAAAAGTGTCTTGGCTATTCTCTCTCCTCCCCCTTTAAATACCACTTCAGCCCTCCTATCCCTGCTAGTGAAATGCTCCAAGCTCCAAAGGTATCTTCCCTACCTCTGCCCCAACCCTACCCCACAGTCTTCATGTCAAGAGTTCAACAGAATGGGAGGCAGTGATAGAAAGAAAGACACATTTGTCACTCTTGAGATTTGCCACTTACAAGCTTCCTCACTGGCCAGAATTACATTGGTAGCGGCAGTTCCTCTAATTGCTTGTTCTGGCTTTTGGGAGCTCAAATTGTCGTTAAGAAAAAAAATCAATTACTTTTCAGATGTTCTATTCTTCGCAGAAAAAGAGCCCTGGGAAATGTCCATATAGCAGAAGTCCCTGCTGGCATCAATTCTTGCTCCTGTGCCAGTTTTGAATCGATTTAAGAAAAGCTGTCTATGGCTTATGTCTCTCGTTTTCTCTTTCCTTGAATCTTTAGCACAGTTTCTCTAGACATTCAGTGCTCCCTTCAAGGGAGATCTTTGTCTTTTGGAACAGGTACATTTTCCACTGCCCTATTCTGGTCATGAATATCCTTACTCAGGACCACGTGTCTTTGCATCCAGGGTGAACTTGGATCATTAGGCAGCAGGTGAGGAAAGGCATGGCAGGGAAGGTTTGGCTCAATGCAAACTCTAATGATCAATGAGGGCTGCCTGAAAAATGGCAAATGGGGGCTGGCAGAAAGAGAAGGATTCCAGGGAGATCCCAGCTCCAGAGCAAGAGTCTCATAGTTGATTGTTGACTCTGGCAAGAGTACTGGCCAGAGGACAGTGAGGGAACCCACACACTTACACCCTCAATCCTTGGCAGTATGGAGTCAGGATGATTTGGATTCATATCTGGTTTTTCCATTTGGTAGTTATGTGGCATTGGGCAATTTACTTTTAGTTTCTTCTTTTGAAAACTTGAGATAAAAATCTACATCAAAGACCCTTGTGGTAAAGTTAACATTTACAAAGATACAAAAATCCCAAAATATTAATTCTTATCCCCTTCACTAACACTGTCTGCCATTCTTTTAATCGGCTGAATTAATAAATATTGGTCTTGCCCTCTTTAGACATTTTCTCTTAAATTATTGAAGTTTTTTTTAATTGAAAAATTTTTTAAAGATTTATTTATTTATTTGACAGAGAGAGAGAGATCACTAGTAGGCAGAGAGGCAAGCAGAGAGAGTGTGGGAGGGGAGCAGGATCCCTGCTGAGCAGAGAGCCCGATGCAGGGCTCGATCCCAGGACCCTGAGATCATGACCTGAGCTGAAGACAGAAGCTTAACCCACTGAACCAGACAACCCTTGTTATTGAAAAAAATTTTTTTTATCCACAATGATTACTTGGAGCAGATCATATGTCTTTCTTCCACATAATCCCTCACTTCTAGCATGGCATTAATTGTACGATGTCTTGCATCAGGTTTATAAAATAGCTTTTTGATGGGGGTGGGGTGTTACACATTCAGATTAAATGCACATTTCATCTGTTAAGTCAAAAATTCCTGATTTTTTAAATGTCAAAAGTAAGATTTCTAAACATTGAGTAAATAAGGTTGATTTCTCTCTATTTTTTATCTATCAAAAAATAAGTCATTTAAAGTAGTGCAATGTTGGCCAAGGTCTATTTTCTTCAAGATGGTTAGGTATAGCTGGCACAAATTCCCTTGAATTTATGCAAATACCCAAGTGGTCACTTTCTCATAGTGCTGTCTACAGCCTGGGCACCAACGTCCTTGAGCTGTGTCTGCTCCATCCCTCTTTGACTCCAATGTGAACATAAAAGGACAGGAAGACCCAAAGCGCTCCATACTCCAAAGCATGCAGAAGCAACCTGGACACACCACAGCTTTCCTAGGGGAGTCATAAATGGAGTCAATAGGTACCCCAGATCTTACTGCTCTTCAAAGAGGTTGGTCATCCACTACGGCGGAGTTTCATTGTCCCTTCTGCTCATCCTAGACTTTGTCTAAACAGCTCCACACCCTTACTCTTTTTTTTTTTTTTTTTTTTTTTTTTTTTTTTTTTTTAAAGATTTTATTTATTTATTTGACAGAGAGAGAGATTACAAGTAGGCAGAGAGGCAGACAGAGAGAGAGGAGGAAGCAGGCTCCCTGCGGAGCAGAGAGCCCGATGCGGGGCTCGATCCCAGGACCCTGAGATCATGACCCGAGCCGAAGGCAGCGGCTTAATCCACTGAGCCTGCCATTACTGGGAAATCCTCTATCCCCTGCATTTACCAAGACCTCCAACAAAAACAAATTTTTCTTATGAAGAATCTTCCTCTTCCCATCACCTTCTAAAAAGAAGGAGTGGTTAACAAGGACTACATTCTAGAAGAAGCCCCAAATAACTGGAGAGGTGAACACAACAGCTACTTCTACAAGTCTTTCAACCAGAAGGCATGTCCTACTAAGATATTTCCCCATCTTTGAAATACAGTTATGGAAATTGTTCAGAGAGAGAGGAAAGTCAGGTCGAAAATTTCTAAAAAAAAAAAAAAGACAAACTTATAATTTTTAGATTTTTAAAAAATTATTAAAAATTGTTTCATTTCTTCATATATCCTAGAAATTAGGAAGCTACGCCTACATTGCTATTTAAGATAAAATACATGTAGTGTAGTAAAAATGATGTAGATACGGCCAAACCTATGTTGGGCCCTGGTTTTGCCATTTAACAAGTGATTCTGAGCCCATACTTTTTACGATCTCCTTTTTTTTTTTTTAAGATTTTTATTTATTTATTTGACAGAGGTCACAAGTAGGCAGAGAGAGAGGGGAAAGCAGGCTCCCAATGAGCAGAGAGCCCAATGCGGGGCTCAATCCTGGGACCCTGGAATCATGACCTGAGCCGAAGGCAGAGGCTTAACCCACTGAGCCACCCAGGCACCCCTTACGATCTCCCTTTTAAAAATTATTCTGAGCCTCAGTTTCTTTATCTCTTAAATGGATATAATAAATCTTGCTTCAAATGGGTTTTTTTCCTAGTGTTTTTTAAAATACTTTTTTCTAGTATTTTTTTAGTTGGAGAATGTTAATTCTCTTCTTTGTCTTTCTTAAGTCGTGCATTGTGTTTTCCTCCATGCACTGCATATAATACCATTGGCAATTTCTGTCTCTAAGGCCTAAAATGAAGCAATTACTATTTTCTGTTTTTAAAAAAGTAATAAAATCAGTATTAAGTGAAAGATGACAGATTTAGAAGCTCAATAGACATGAGATCCAAAAGTAACCCCCAAAAGTTAGTCTTTCCATCAGTTAGCTCCTCTGCACGTGGGGGGCTAACACCCATCTGACAAGGCTGTTGTAAGGAAGAGAGAGGCTGATGCAGTGTCGGTCATATAGGTAACATACAGTGAGTGAGAGCTCGGCATAGGGTGTACTGGTCCCAAACTCATATCTTAACATCTCACATAGGATGCCATCCCACTCAATCCTGTTCTCCACACAGGGACAGTCACATGTGGTGTAGAGCTCATACCCTTTCGAGGGACGTTCTGGCTTTGCCTGATAAAGCACCACTGTAATGGCCTTAGAGGGTGGCCTCAGAAATAGCTGGCCCTACAGTACTCACTTCCACCTAAGACCTCCATCCCCCCGAAAATTAGTTCCTGTCTGCAGCCCTAAACATAAGTCCTATGAAGTAGGGTAATGGGTTTTAAGAACCTCTACAGATGCAAAGCATTGACCCAGTTTGTATGACATCAGAACATAGTGTCACCCTTTCTGGATGCAAGAACCCAGAGCTCCAACAAGACCTGAGAGTATGGTGTGATGACCGAGCTCTTTCACTTTGAATTTAGTCACCAGACACCAAAGATGGGATTAACACAGACACTCAGTAAATTTGTTGGTGATAAATTCATGGCACAAATGCCACATACATTCCTGGCCCCAGGAATGCCAAAATGTTCAGGCAGTGAAGCAATGATGCAGTCAGTAATTAGAATACCAAAAAATGTTAACATAGTACTTAATCAAATCCAGAAGTTCTATCTTATTTAGTCCTATTATAGCAATCAACTATTTGATTATTTCTATCTCAGGCTTAAACTCCCAGGCAAGTTATCCAGCTTACTACTGCCGAGACTTAAGACTCAAATGAATATAGTATTGGCAGTCACTTTTAGGGTTAGTAAGTTTTCTTCACTTCTGATACTTAAGATTAAAGATATTAAATTACCAATTTCCTGGTTGTTACTAGGTCCTATAGTACATACTCTGTAATTATAGATACAGGTCAAAGATAGCCAAGTGAGAGCTAGCAGCAGCATATCAACATTTACTTAACAATTTTAATGTCATGCACCAAATTCTGAATAAAATAAAATGCCAAAATGGTATTTGTTACACTAAAGTTTAACACATTAATGACAGCCAGAATTTCTCATATTGTCTGCCCCCAATTCTCTAATATAATTTTATTTCCTGATACTAAAGCATGCACTTTGTTCAATGTAAAGGCATGAGTGTGTCATTTTTGTCACTAGAGGGCAGGAAATTAAAGTACATTATTTCCAAAACCCTTTAAAGATACATGTCATATTTAGGGAATCTTAATGATTTTCTGAAAGGAGAAAATAATCTGCTAAATACATATTTCCCTAGCAAATAATTCATTAAACACTAATAAATATAACAAATAATAAGCTCGATTATTTTTGTTTTAATCATTTTTATAAGAAAGAAATAAGTATTTCTATTGGATATAATCTCAAGAATGAACATTTACCCTAACATAATATGTCTTCTGTTTAATAGTTTCCATTTGATGTAAAAAAAAAAAAATCCTTCCTTTCTGCTGTGACTATTCATATAGTCCATGTGTTTCTTTTCTCAGAAGTTTATTTAATCTTCTTAAATGTTCACAGTTTGTCTCTCCCTCCAATTTCCCCCAACTCACTTCTGAGAGACTGTAGACTCTGAGAAACAAACTGAGGGTTTTGGAGGGGAGGGGAGTGGGGGGTTGGGTGAGCCTGGTGATGGGTATTATGGAGGGCACGTATTGCATGGAGCACTGAGTGTGGTGCATAAACAATGAATTTTGGAACACACACACACAATTTAATTTAATTTAATTTTAAAAAAGAATATATACACATAGATGTAGCATCAGCTAATTCAGATTCTTTTGAAAATTTGGCCTGAAGCCAATAAGAGTTTAATTCGTTTGAAAGAACAGACCCATTAAGAATATTTATGTTATAATCAAACATAATTGTAAATAAATATTTAACCTAATTAAAATAAAACTCAATTGTTTTAGCTTAATTTTAGTTGCAACTAGAATGTTAATTATGAAAAAAATTATTTTTCATAATGGCCCTTTCCATGAATTTACTTGATTGCTTATTACTTTAAATGACTGGGTTTTTTTTTTTGTAATGGATAATCCTAGGTTTATTTTATAATAATTTAAAATTTTAATTTCCAGCTAGTTCAACTTAATAAAATGCAGAAAATTTGGAAAAGAAATCTTGTTAAATGTTCAGTTTATGACAAATTTCAAATGATGAAACTCTGTTCATTGATTTCCAGTCATCTTCTGAACAGCCTTCTGGGTGCTCTTCCATTACTAGCACACCTGTTAATGCCTTTTTGCACGAGACCTCTACCCAAGTGCCCAGAGAGATGTTTGTACACCTAACATTTCCGGAACTACCCACTAAATGAGCCAGACAGAGCTCAGTCCCTCCCTATATCTCTTGGATTCAAAACACAAAGCTAAAGTTAGAAATTCAAATAGCAAAATAAAACAAAGGAAAATGATCAGATCATGAGTCCTGTGGACAGAGAACTCAAATCAGGTGATCTAAGGCTTTCACTGATCATTTGTCTCAAACCTAGTATGGTAGGCCGAAAAATTATCTCTCAGAACCTATGAGTATATTACCTTCCATTGTGAAGAGACTAGCAGAGATTATTAAGATTAAAAGTCTTAAAATGGAGAGCTGTTTTGGATTATCCAGGTGGACCAGTCTAGTCCCAAGAACTCAAATTCAGAAGAGGGAGGCAGAGGGAGGGGGCCCCAAAACATGAGATGGAAGACAGAGGGCAGATAAGAAGTGTGAGAGGGGACTGACCATTGCTGGCTTTGTAGAAGAGACAGGACCACAGGCCAGCAGAACCTCAGTGCTCCTCAACTGAGAGCTATAAGAAAATAAAGACCATGGAACAGAATTCTGCCAACCACCTGAAATGAACAGGGAAATAGATTCTCCCTTAGAGCCTCCAGAAAGGCACACAGCCTTAAGAAACTTTTCGTTTAGCTCTGTGAAACCTGTTTTGGGCTTCTGATCTACAGAACTGTGAGGTAATTTATTTGTGTCATTTAGCTGCTACATTTGTAGGAATTTGTTAGGACAGCCCTAGGATGCATCGGGCCACTGCAGATGGGATGGGAGAGTTGTCTCTTCCAGGTCCCATTCAATGCCTTCCTTAGGTTGCATGGTGCTCTCAAATTCTAGAACATACCCCAAGTTTTTCCGCTCACCCACAATTCCACTAAGTCTTTCTGCAGGAGATGGTGCCTGAGTCTTGTAGGAAAAGTTAGCCAAAACAAAAGGGAGTTGATCCAGGTGGAAGCCATTCATAAACTGTTAGGTAGAGTTTAGGCAAAGTTTAAGTTTGTGCTTCATTGGGGACTATTCTTATAGCTATTAGGAAAAAAGATGCATGGGAAATGAAATATTAGAATATTCATACAGAAGCCCAGGTAAGAAACGATCATGACATAAGACATTGGTAGGAAGGATGGCTGTTTGAAAATGAATCCAACAGATACTTAGCTCATGAAATCAGCAAAACTTAGTGACTGATTATATATGGGCTTTGAGTGAGAGGTAGGGCCATGTCTAACTCCCAGAGTCTGAGTTAATGGTAGTGTCTCCAACAGAGATGAAAATATACAAAAGGAGGGGGTGTTTAGTGGAAAAGAAGGTAATATGCTCTTTTTGGCAAATGTTATGGAATTGGAGATGTCTTTCGTATATCAAGTATAAGCTATCTAGCACTCAGCTGGACTTTTGAGTCTAAAATTCAAGGGAGATGTTTATTTTAAAAGTATGAATATGGAAGTTATCAATATATGGCAGCTAGGGAGTTGTAAAAATCATGAGTGGCAGTGATTCCCAGAAAGACTATGTAGAATAAAAAGAAATAAGAATCTCAGGTTAAACCTTTGAGCACACAGTATTAGAGCCATGGAGAGAAAAAAGAACCCACAAAGAGACCAGAAAAGGAAAGTCAGGGGTAGAGTGTGGAGTAACCAAAGCAAAGAGAGAAGAGAGATTCCAGAAAAAGGAAATGGCTAGCAGTAAGGTGAGACCTACAACATGTCCTCAAGTCCAGCATTTAGGAAGCCATTGGTGATGGCACTCCCCGTAGCACAGGCGAAGTTGAAGCAAGTTACAGAGAAATGAGGAGTATATAGCACATGATGAAATAAAGAGAGAGATATTTCTTCCTTCAGACGAAGAGAACATTTTCATGTCTTACCAGGAAATGGTGTCTTGCCTGTTTCATTAAAACTAAAGTTTACTGAGCATCTGCTTAATGCAATACTATGGTAAAGGGAACTATGGAGAAGACAAAGATAACATGAAGATGTAGGGTTTCTCTTAAAGAACTTATAATTAAAATACAAAATAATGCATAATAAAAACAATAATTGGTCTTTATTGAACATTTTCAATGTGCTAGGCATTAATTTTACAAACTCTTTTAATCTTTATAACCATTAATGGGTCACGATTATGACACTTGGCTTTTGTTTTGGGTTTTTTTTTTTTGTTTTGTTTTTCAGGTGAAGAAACTGAAGCACAGAAAAATTATGTAACTTGCCCAAGGTCACTCACTTAGTGAATATTCACATAAGAATTCAACTCTGGGAGATACGGCTTCAGAATGTGTTTACTTAACTATTATGGACTGCAACTATGAGGAAATGTTGAACAAAATAAGAGTCAGGAAGAGAGGAAGCAGGAAGCACTTCAGGGGTTCAGAAGAGAGTAACTTCTGTTTAGATCCAGGAAGAAGTCCATGAGGATGTGGGCATTTGGGTAAGCCTTAATGGACACATGAGGCATGGTGTGATGACAACAAGGGCAACTAAGCTAAAGAAGGTAGGTGATCAAAGGTCCGGAGGTGGAGATGGGTTGCCTGTGGGATGCACAGTACAGAGGTGTGCCTGGTTTGGTGTAAAAAGACAAAAAGGAGCAGTATAGCTAAAAAGGAAGTGTGGCCAGAATGTAGATGAAGCTAATTAGGCTTTTTAAAAATCACCCCTCCACCAAAAATCATCATCATCTTCATCATCATCTACAGATGATTTTGAAAATGGTTAGAAATATGATTGGTATTATATTTTTAGAGGGATTAATTCAGTAGCAGTGCTTAGGGAGAGCTAAAATATCATCTCTTTTTAATCCCATGAACCTCCCCGAATTGTCTTAGAAGCTATCCAAGAATTTGTATTATTCTTTTATGGCTGTGATAACAAAGTACAAAACTTGGCTTAAACAACATACATCTATTCTTGTATAGTTCTGGAGGCCATAAATCCAAAATGGGTTCCACTGGCCTGAAAGTGTTAACAAGGCCATGCCCCCTCTAGAAACCCTAGGGGAGAATCTGTTTCCTTGCTTTTTCCAGTTTCTAGTGCTGCATTTCTCACATTCTTTGACTTGTGGCCGCTACCATCTTCAAAGCCAATAGTGTAGCATCTTGCTTCAGTGGTCACATTGCCCTCCTTCTTGGTGTTAAATCTCCCTAAGATGTTATGCCTCCTTCTTTTAAGAATACTTGCGATTGCATTTAGGACCCACCTGGATAATCCAGGATCATCTTCTCCTAGAACATTTAGTTTAATCACATCTGTGATATCCTTTTTTGCCTTAAGAGGTAACACTCAGGTTCTAGAGATTAAGACTTGGATATCTTTGGAGGCCACTATCCAGCCTAGAACAACATCGTTTAGAAAAACAATTCCAAATCCTTTGGCCTCTTTTTCATTCTTGTCCTCGAGTGACTGAATGGTGACAAAAACATAATCATTCAATTGGAAGATTGGTCTGGAATTGGCAGTGGGATATGGAGAATATGCCAATCCCTCTATCCACCCCTGTGGTGTTGAAGGAAGGAAGGATAGAAGGAAGGAAGGAGAGAGATACTAAAACACCGTTTGACCAAGAGATTAGTGAGATGCCCACTACAGTTCATGTGGGCAAAGTGTGTGATTTACTTACAAAAGATGTATTCTTTTCATGGAATGGTGGATGAGACCAGCATGCAGGTATACTGGAGTAGACACTGCCATCACTTAGGATCAACCTGGCTGAAGACATGGAGTATGAGAGGAAAAATCAGTGAGGACGAGCTAATACTAGGGCATGAGTCAGTTATAAGGACCAAGTGCATAGCCCCTCATTGCAGCTGAGTTACATGGAAAGGAGAGGAGCCCTAAGCTGAAGGAAGTCCTGAAAACTTGGATGCAATGACGAATGGATTTACAAAGGAGAGGTTGGTTCAGCCTCTGTCATAATGATCAGAAATTCTGAATGTAAAATAACTAGTTCCTGAAATTTTACAACATCAGTGGCTCATCTTTTGCTCTATTACAGTTTTCTGCAAAATTTGGATTTTTATCTTCTTTTTATATTGTTCTATGCAACATAAGTATACAATGTGTAATAATCAAATAGGCAATTAAGTTGTATTAAGGAATGTTTATTAGTGAAAAAGTATTGCTAAAGGAGATCAAACCTTTGGGGATTGAATGACAATGATCTTTCATAAGGCATTCATGTCATCTGGGCCAGAATGAAAACTGGAAATAAAATAGTGGCTTTTTATATATACACAATTAAAAATCTAAAGAAATTATTTTAAGCTGATAAGCAAAAGATGTTACCATATTGGGGGCGCCTGGGTGGCTCAGTGTCATGATCCCAGCTCAGGTCATGATCCCAGGATCCTGGGATCGAGTCCCATGTTGGGCTCTCTGCTCAGCAAGGAGCCTGCTTCCACCTCTCTCTCTGCCTGCCTCTCTGCCTACTTGTGATCTCTGTCTGTCAAATAAATAAATAAAACCTTAAAAAAAAAGATGTTATCATATTGATAAATCTCCAGAATGGAAGTGGGAGTTATCTACTTTGGAAACCCATGGTAAGATATTACTATGAAGATGTTTGCATACTACATGTTTCCATCAAGGTCCTGGAATTGGACAGACAACACCATTAGTTGGTATGTTTGTGGAAGACTCTTTGGTGAGGAATTGTTTGCAGTGGTGTAGACAGGGTTAAGGAAACCAATAGGAGGTGTTGAAGCATGCTTGAGGACTAGCAGCAGCTGAAAACCATTACCACCCACAGGCCTGAAGGGGAAGAAGAGGAAGGCTTTCCTAGACCCAGACCTGGCCAAGGCCTTGGGAGACAAAGAATAATCATCACACTAGACAACAGCATATACTTTGGTAAGACTGGGAAACTTCAAGAACTAAAGTGTAAGCAACTCTACCCCTTCTCCCACTAGTCACAGCATGTAAGATCGTGCCCTGAGGTGTAAGAGTTGGCCACAATCCAGAATAAAGATAATTATTTTTGGAGATCGCTTTTGAAAGATTGAGTGTGTCCTCAATTTCAGGCAAACACAGGAACTAAGGTGCCTCTAAGCAGCCTTCCATTTCTCAGAGCTCTGATGGGCTTGACACAGACTGAAGATTAGAATAGCCTGAAGCATGGACTGTTCCATCTTGCCATCAACGCTGTACGAAATACAGAGCCTTACTCAGGCCCTAAGCCACTGTTTTAACTTCACCTAAGAGAGGAAGAGAATGGACCTTATTTCTCATTTGCATAGCCCCGTGTAGGGGAAACTCAATATTGAGCGGGGCTTAAAGTGAGCCTTAAATACAGTAGCTGGGAGGAACATGCTCTTCCCTCAGGGCAGGAAACGATTCCTGTAGGACTTGACCCCCAAAGGGATATCCCTAGAAGGTGACATAAAAGCTTTGAACAGGAAACACTCTTGCTAAAGGATTCCATACTTTCTAAATGAGAAATGTCAAGACTGGAGTATTATTTTGAGTGTCATTATTATCATTTTTGCTGGAATAAACAAATCATCGCATATGGACTTTACAGCTGAACAGTATTTTCCAGGTTTTTAGTTCCTCTGTCAGTCCCTAAATAGGTAATTACAGAAGCAAATGAAACCCTTCATACAATCCAAAGGTTTGGAGGGAGCCATCACCACCTACGCACTGAGCAGCAGGTCCTATGGGAAACATTTATTGTGTGCCACATGTGAATCAAAGTGGAAACCAACAGCTTTAGTTCTGGCTTTGGAACATATGGTGCGGTAAATTATCAGCAGGCAGTCTATAATTAGGGACACAGTTTCTCAATAATAACGCCTAAATGTGCATGTACTCAGCTGCACATTACCTTCTGAAATGGAGTCAGATATGGTCAAGCTTTGGTCTGAGGAAACACCGATGCTTTTGGAGTGTAATGAACAGTCCCTGAATTATAAATGCCTTCCTCACCTCCCGCCCCCCCCAGCCTCCAAGCAACCAGCAGAACATTCTCACTCACATGTTTCATATCTTGTATTGTGTGATCCATCATCTTGGCCACAAGCAAATGGGATCAGGGCCTGGGGTCTGAGCCAACACCCGTGATCAGCAGCCAATGGTCCAGTTTAGCCTGAGAACCCCACAGAGGCACGCTGTACTGAAGAGTGTCAACGTAGTCCAATAACATATTCTCTCCAGAAGTCTCAATGGAAGCAGAAGCCAGGCAGCAGAAGCATCCAGGAGCAGACAAAAATGTGCTATAGAATACAAGAAAACAGTGAAGAAGGCAGTAGGAGGTGACAGAGAAGCTGTAGCTTGGCATAAAGCAAAGCAATAGAAACTGGGGGTCCAGAATATTGGTGTAATTAAAATAGAGAGTGGGGAGGGGAGGGGGATGGAGGCCTGGTGTTGGTACAGCTCCTGCAGTGGCCCGAACAGCCAGGAGTGACACTTCACTTCCTTAGGTGCCTGGCTGTGAAATTGCAGGTGTCATTTCCTTATGTATCCCTACAAAAATTCCTATCCCTGATGATGTTTTTGTGAGATCACTGAGCAGGTGCTGTCTCTGAGTGTGTCTCTGTGCCTTGCAACTTGAAAACAAAACAAGACAAAACAAAACACGGGTTCTGTGTTGAGACCGCATTGGTACAAAGGAAGGTCATCCCCATCAGGGACGTTCTTTTTGCACGAATAGGATAATGAGAGAGGGATATAGGGCCTGGCAGTAACTCAGACACCAAAGCAGCATTCCATTTCAGCTCTGCCAAACCAACTGAATAAGGACTATGTGTCAGAATTGTGCTAAGACAAAATTGGTCACAATTTGGGAAAATCATTGCAAGTAACTTTTAAGAAACAGGAATGCTTATAGATTTTAATTCCTGCTGAGCATAGCACTACAATATTTGCATCAACACAACCTTGAGCACCAGAAATGCATTAGTGAGCTTTGTACTTATGTAGGGCCTTACAAGCTTATTGGACTCTGTGACGCTGATCACCACTTCTTAAGTCTAGGTTGTCAAGGGGCCTGGTCTGGCCTTTATGTAGATGCACACTTGGAACTGCATTCTCTTAGATTTATGGTTTTGTGTGATTTCCCCACCTGTAAATCAGTGAACTAACCAAAAGTAATCTCTTTTGACTATAATTGTTAACAAATACCTCATTATGAAGAACAAGCAAAAGATAACTCTACCAATTCCTAGGTAGAAACACCCTGTAGTTTGCAATGGAAGCAATTCTCACTTCCCAGGAGAAGGCCAGCTAGTAGACCAGTCACTCACAAAATGGCAGCGAGTGGTGAATTCCCTAAAAGGGCAAGGTTGGGCCTCAGATTTGCAGACTCACATAGATGAACTTCTGAGGTAGAATGCTGGCTTCTAATAATTTACATTAACAATGTCACCACCAGGTGGCACTCAATTCACATCTGCTGGAGTGAAGTCTCCCAAGAGGAAGGGTGCATGAAAGGCCATATTCCAAAGGGTTCTTCATTTGAACAGATCAAAGGAAAAGGGGTAAAGTGCCCATTTTTTAAAAAAAGATTTTATTTTTTTATTTGACAGAATCACAAGCAGGCAGAGGCAGGCAGAGAGAGAGAGGAGGAAACAGGCTCCCTGCCGAGCAGAGAGCCCGATGCGCAGCTCTATCCCAGGACCCTGAGATCATGACCTGAGCTGAAGGCAGAGGCTTTTACCCGCTGAGCCACCCAGGCACCCCCAAAATATCCATTTTTAAATTCGTGGCATCAGGCTGTGTTACCTCACGACATCCATCTCTAGCATGGGCAGGTTTCTGCCTGGATATGGTCCCTTTCACTGGCCTGACAGGACACACTGTCTTCCAAACAGGGTTAGGGTGAGCACCTTCACCTAGTTCTTGCCTTCCGCGTCCCTTTTTTATGTTACTGGTCTGAAATTATTAACTTTGTTGGCCACCAACTCCTTTGGCTGTCCGACAAAGCCCATGAATCCCTTCTTAGAATAGTAATTTTAAATGCCTACAACAACACATAGGATTATAAATGAAACCATTATAATGAAACATAGTTCAGTCCACTCAGGTTAAGATCCCCTGCAACCTGACTAATTCATATAGTCTGTCTCCAAATCTGGCATAATAAATTTGACTAGATTTCCCCTTGCTAAAGTAAATTCCTATTTCTGCCTGGCCTCTTAATTGTTGCTTCGATTGCCTTAGTTAGAGTTTGGTAAATTTCCAACTCTTTTGTTCTCGTGCTGCACAATCGCACACCATTTCCTGGTCATGTCAGCACATGGCTCAACACATGGCTGACAAAATCCACCATTTCTTCCATCTCCAAGTCCTTGAGATTTAGAGGGATAATGAGGAAGCCTCAGTATCCTCCTGAGTAATAATACAAAGGTGAGAACTAGTAAGAAGCAATGCAGTATAGTGAGACAGCTTAGAGATGGAATCCCCTAATTGTAGCTTGCCTTATACACACCAAGCACTTACTATGTTTCAAATTCTACACAAAGACCCACTCCCTGCTCTACTGTAAGTCTGGAGTCAGAAAACTTGTTTTGCAATTCAGTTTCATCTCCCAAGCAACCCCGGACAAATCACCTAACCCTCTGGGGTTCAATTTCCTCATGTGTAAAATATGTAAATAACAGCGATAGTTTTTTTTTTTTTTTAACAGGTTTCTAGGTGTTTTTTGTTTTGTTATGTTTTGTTTTTTACAGATTTCTTTTTTGGTTTTACAGATTTCCTTATCAGAACTTCTGGAACAATCTATCTGCACTTGCTCTATAGGGCTGGTGTTAGGGTTTTCCTTCCGAGTCCTCCTTTCAAATTGCCTCCCTACTTCATCTTCATGTCATGGATGGGTTACAAGCTACACTCACATGTAAAAGGAAAGTCACAATGACCCAGGACTTCTTCCTCTAAACCTGCCAAACACATACCAACTTTGTCACTGAATTCTAAACCCTGCTAATATTAGAAAGGACCTCCGGCTCTTTTTCCTGTGTTCACCATATCAAAATTCTTTTGAGGAGTGAAGAGGGAGCACAAGAAATTTTTTTTCTTTCTCTCTCTGAAATACAAGAGAAGCCCTGTTATTAGCCCTCATAGACATATGACAGCCTTTCTACAGTCGTCACCACTGTCTTATTCAGAGTGAGGAAAATTCTCTATTTGACATCAGTTCACAGGAATGAAATTCTGCTAGCTACAACCAACTCCCAGAAACTACACATTTCCTAGAAATGTTGTTTAAAGTCAGAAATAGTATTGTCTCAAAACCTGGAATACACCAGAACAACTTTTATGTCATGGAGCAGAAACACCTGTTCCCACATCAGCATTTCCACTATAGTTTATCACTGGACTCCTATCCCCAGTGCCACGGCGTTTACCTCTACAGCAGGTGTGTTTGAAGTTAGAGCAGGCCATACGAGGATGAGTGAGACAAAGTCCTTGCCCTCTAAGAATTTACGATCTTGGTACAGGTTTTAATACTGGCATCATCACACATCAGTTATAAAGTAATTTCTTACCATCAATGGTACCATTACTGACCTACTAAAGAGAGTGGATAATTTCCTTTCTTTTTATAAATTAGACCACATTTAAAGTCATCCCTATAGTTATATGTGGATTATCCCAATTTGCTTTCTTGAGTGAGATAGAAATGGGTAGAGTTACAGTGACACTCAGATTTTACACGAGGGATATGCAAACATCACATTTCACAGAGAGAAAGAGGACACTGAGAACAGCTTCCCTGGTACATGCAATGATGTGTTGACTTTGATAGTTACAAGAAAGTTAAGACATGGCTCCTGGCCTTAAGGAGCTTGTAATTAGCAGTATCTATCAAATAACCATATGGATAAGATATAATTAAGAGCTAAATTATGAAGTTTAGACAATGGACCTGGGGGAGAGCAGGACCCAGGGAGGAATGACTTCATATCAGTCTTGGAACATTTTGTAGAAGTGGGGCAGTTCAATGTTGAGGAGGTTTTGACAGGTGAAAGTCATAGAGACAAGCATATCAGAGAGAGGAGGCTTCTCCAAAGTGAGACTGACTGATTGCTGCTCCTGGTGTCTTCAAGAGTCTTCCTACATCCCTGCGAATGTACTCAGAGCTACAGCTCTCATCAGGAGGAACTTCAAATCCACCTACTTCTCTGCATCCCTACCCACCTCCGCCTTAACCCAGAACCTCATCAGCGCTCACCCCTACTTCTGCTACAGCAAGCAAATCGCTCTCCCAGCCTCCATTATTGCCTTTCTTGAATCCATCCTCCACAGAATGACCCTCTCCATATTAAACTGACCAGATACTAACTCCTCTGCTTAAAATCATTCAGTGCCTCACCTGCTACCTCCAGGAAGAAGCCCAACCATGGGATACAAGACCTTTTATAGTATAGTTATCACTTAGTCTTCAGCCTTATCTCTTGCCTTTTCCCCGCTTCCATCCTTCTCCCCAGCTATTAAATTACTTGTCTCAGTGGAGTCAGGTTGCCACAACAAAATACCGTAGGCTGGGTGGCTGAAACAACAGAAATACACTTCTAGAGACTAGAAATCCGAGATCAAGGTGCTAACAGGATCAGTGTCTGGTGAGAACTCTCCTTGGGTTGTAGATGGTGGACTTCTTACTATGACTTCACATGGCCTTACCTTGGCACACATGCATAGAGAGTGAGAAAGAGATGAGTAAGCTTTCTTATGTATCTTCTTGTAAGGACAGTAATCCTATTGCATCTGGGCTCTACCCTTATGGCTTAATCTATCCTAATTACCTCCCAAAGGTCCTATCTCCAGATACTACAACATTGGAGTATCTGGAGATAGGGCCTTATTCAATATGTGAATAAGGGAAGGAACACAATTTTGAATCCATATGGTTGCTATTCCCTGAGCACACCATATTTTCCCACATAACCCAATGCCTTTGGACCCAAAGCTGTTCCCTCTACCTGGTATGCCCTTCTCTGAGCCACTCCCTAACACCCTCATCTTCCACCCCCGCTACCTCTTATCTTTGTTTTGATAATTCCTTTTTCCTCTTGAGGCTCAGGCTGGGCCATGGTTTCTAGGGTAGGCTCCAATGGGGGTCTCTGTGCCTCCACTGGAAATGAAATATAGTTAAATAATGCAGGACTGTGAATTCCTTCAGGGAGAAACTATGCCTTATCCTTATCCATCATCATGTCCCTAATGCTTAGTATAGTGGCTAGCACATGCTTGTTGCACGCAGGCATGTGTGAATAAATGAATTAATGAACAAATGATGAATGTTAAGTAAGGTAAGTCCATGTTATGCGAAAAAATGAGGCAAAAAATTTAGCTAGATTAAATAAGTAGTGTGAAGGCCTTAAAAGCCTTTCATCATAAAAATATGATTCAAGAGGTGCCTGGGTGGCTCAGTGGGTTAAAGCCTCTGCCTTTGGCTCAGGTCATGATCCCAGGGTCCTGGGATCCAGCCCTGCATCAGGCTCTCTGCTCAGCAGGGAGCCTGCTTCCTCCTCTCTCTCTTTCTGCCTGCCTCTCTGCCTACTTGTAATCTCTGTCTGTTAAATTAAAAAAATAATCTTTAAAAAATATGATTCAAGTGGTTTTAGAAGGATGATTGGGAAGGTTTATTCAAGAAGGCTTGAGGATGGGTAAGGAAACAACCTAGGAGAGTATCATAATAATCCTAGAGTAATGTAATGATATTAGAAATAGTAATGGTAACAATTATATCTAACATTTATTCAATCCTATATGCCAGGCCATGGTTTTTTTGTTTTGTTTCATTTTCAGTTTTTTGGTTTTTTTTAATTGAAGGATAGTTGACACACAGTGTTACCTTAAGCTTAAAGTGTACAACATAGTGATTCCACAAGTTTATACATTATGCTATGCTCACCACAAGGACAGCTACCATCTGACACCATACACCACTTTGACTATATTCCCTAAGATAAAAGATATCTTTTATCTCCATGACTTATTCATTCCATAACCAAAAGTGCCAGGCACTGTTTTAAGTGTTTCAAATATATTAACTTATTCTCACAAGAACCCCAGACTAAGGGATTAAAAAGGATATATGTAAAACACACATTATTTTTATCCCATTTTACACATAAGGAAGCTGAAATAGAGAGAGATTGGGTAACTTATCCAAGGTCATAAAGCTAGGAAGTGACAGAGATTAAAGGAAAACTATGAGATATTTCAAAGGGGAAAAGAAACACAGCTTGATAAAAGTCAAGATATAATGGGATGGGAAGAATAAATGAAACAAGATGGGATTGGGAGGGAGACAAACCATAAATGACTCTTAATCTCACAAAACAAACTGGGGGTTGCTGGGGGGAGGTGGGGTTGGGAGAGGGGGAGGGGGTTATGGACATTGGGGAGGGTATTTGCTATCATGAGTGCTGTGAAGTATGTAAACCTGGTGATTCACAGACCTGTACCTCTGGGGATAAGAATACATTATATGTTTATTAAAAAAAAAATTGGAAGGGGAAGCGACCATAAGAGACTATGGACTCTGAAAAACAACCTGAGGGTTTTGAAGGGGCGGGGGTGGGAGGTTGGGGGAACCAGGTGGTGGGTAATAGGGAGGGCACGTACTGCATGGAGCACTGGGTGTGGTACAAAAACAATGAATACTGTTACACTGAAAAAAATAAATAATTAAAAAAAAAAAGATATAATGGGATGGGAGAGGCAAAGGCCTTTAGGTCTCTCACCCAGGAAAAGAGAAAACTAAAGAAGTCAGGGTAAGAAGTTAATTTGTTAAGAGATGTTATGGTTGTTGGGGACAAATAAACCTTGATGTCGTGACTGGACATCTCCATAAATATTCATAGCAATCCTGCATAGACCTACTGAAAGTCTACTGTAACCGACTTGTCTAGGTTTAAGGAGTTGCAAACACGGATTTTATAGGACATTTTTAAAGGTATTGACTTTATATTCTGTTGGGAAAGGGGAGTCAGTGAAGCATCATAAACAACAGGTAAATGTGGTTTTAGTTCATTTGAGCAACCAACTGAAAGCTGGAATTGAGAAGGACTCAGTGAAGTCAGGGACATGGGTTAAGAGTTAAAGGGTTTCTACACTTAAAAATGATTGAAGTGGTAAATTTAATATTACATATATCTTTCCACAATAAAAAAGTTAAGAAGCTGTTTTAGGAGTCCAGGTAACAGATGATAAAGGCATCATCTGGGGAAGGGTCAGGGGAAATGTAATAAGGAAGATTTACTGAGTCATCTATCCCCCCAGTTATTCTAGCTAGACTCATAGGAGTTATTTATTATTTAACATTTATTGACCTGGTACTAAATGCCAGGCACTGTGCTGGGGCACAAAGATGAATAATAATCGCTGCATAATGCACTCAATTGTCTAGTGAGATAAACAGATACATATGCAATATTCATAATACAACATATCAGGGCAGCACTGGAGACAAGTCAAAGGCATTATGGAAGCACAGGGGAGGGCAACCTATTGGTCGTGGCAAACAGGGAGGAGTTCTGAGACATTGTGGCTCCTGGGTCTTAAGACAGTAAAGAAGATTTTGCCAGGTGAAGGAGAATTGGAGGGAG
The DNA here is from genome assembly GCF_922984935.1 of Meles meles. Taxonomy (NCBI): domain Eukaryota; kingdom Metazoa; phylum Chordata; class Mammalia; order Carnivora; family Mustelidae; genus Meles; species Meles meles. Next base: position 79,400,159 of record NC_060066.1, read on the forward strand.
GAAGGGCATTCTGAGTAGAAAAGAACATATGAGGTGTTATTGAAATATTTGCTGGGATGCATAGAGGCACAAAGGAAGGGACTGAGAGGCCCTGGCACTCAAGGGACCCATGTTACTCCAGCACACCCACTCCTACCTTGACAGGAGCCATTCCCTTTGCCCATAAATGGTGGTGGAGCCCAGAATCCCAACCACCCCAGATTGGAAGAGCAGCCCTCTCAGGCAAAGCAGACAGCCTAATGCCTTTGGAGGCAGTGGGAGACAGCCCCTGTGAAGTTCCTGGGTCCCACTCCAGAAGGCAAAGCAGTGGAGAGGGTCTTTCAGAAGATTTGGAGGACAGCGTAAACCTCACGAATGGTGTAGTTATCACCAAGAGAAGATTATGGGTGGGGAAATGGAAGATTCCTCGGGTTAACTTTAGAATTTTATTAATGAGTGCTCATGGGACACAGCTTAGAGATTCCCAGAATAACTATAGTAGTCACCTGAGGGGAAACGAATTTCCAGGGGTGTCTCTAACAGTGGCTAAAGGCAGAAAAATGCATTGCGTACTGGATAAAAGCAGCCCTCTAAGTCAAGCATACTTGCTTTAAAATTTGCTCTACCAGCTAATAACTATCTGAACTTTTGTTAAGCTTTCTGAGCCTCTACTACTTTTTCTATAAAATGAAGATTATAATAATATCTGCTACATGATGCTTCCATGGCAACTAATAATAAGAACACCCCTGTTCTTTGCATAGTCCCTAACACAAGGTAAGTAAGGTTAGTCACTTCAACCATTAGTACAGTCAGAAGAACGAGACATACAGAAATGGGGAGATCAGTGGTAACATTTTCATATTTATAAGGTAAATCAGTTATCTTTTTAAAAGAGTTAGTTTTCTAGATGTTTCCCTCCCATGGAGTGAAGGATACCTATGTAATTAGTCTTTTTAATGACTAAATATCTATTTATGAAGCAAAAAATGGGGGAAGTTATAGGTTATTGAGAAATTGCTTTCAGTTTACTGGAAATACAAAATAAAATGCCAACTATGTCTCAACATTAACTTTGGAGTGAACTAACTGACGATAATTTTCTATTTCTGTTCTTATTTTCATAGTTTCTTTGTTTAGTAAAAACCAAGTGGTCCAGTTAATGAAGTTAGTTCCATAAATGAAGTTGGCATCCTCAGAGATTCTTGCAGGGGAAGGGCTGATGTTTCCCAAACAGGGTAAAGGAGCACACAGCAGCTATTTCTGGAGCTGAAAAAGGGAACATCAACACATTTCAGTTTTTCCCCTTGGGAAATTGTGCCAGGTACACATTTTACATTTTCTCATATTAGGAAGCTAAATATCTTAAAATATAGGAACTAATTCAGTTCCAGTGCTATATATTAACAATCCTAAATTACTCTTATCCTGTAAACCCAAAAGTTAAGTGAAATGAAGCTTTCTGTTTTTTTAATAAAGAGAAAAATAAAGCCAAGGAGGGAAATGATGCCTGCCTTCTTCAGAAGTAGAATTCTAAAGAATAAAAATATAATTTATAGGGAAAAACATAAAATTCATCTATGTGAAACTCAATCTTATATTCATTTTGGAAAACAATACTCCCAGTACTGTAATGAAACTGATGCCTTAAAAAAAATTGAGAGTACATGGGGTGGCTCAGTTGGTTGATCGTCCAACTCTTAATCTCAGCTCAGGTCTTGATCTCAGGGTTGTGACTTCAAGCTCTGCATTGGAATCCATTCCCAGCCTGGAACCTACTTGAAAATTAAAAACGTACATACATACATACATACATACATACTGGGGGTACAAAATTATTTGACAATGTTAACAATTTCTGTCTTGTCCATTGAGACAAAAGATCTTCAAAGCATGCAAACAAGTCAAATATAGTTAAGAGGGAACTGAATTCCAAGATATGGAGAAGAGTGAAAGACCATGGTTTATCGGTCACAATAAAGACTACCATACTTTCAGACCAAGATATATCACAGGATACAAAAGGAATGTGCAGGTGTAGTCAAGGACCCAGATAGATTATTAGTGAGAAATCATAGAGAGATAAAGCATCTTAAAACTTGAGAAAAAAAGACACCTCTCTCTTCCAAAAAGGTTAGCCCAAGAAACTACCGACAAATAAACTTTGTACCTATATCTAACAAAATCCTAAAATTATCTACGACTTGCCAATACTTCGGACACAAAAAAGTGGTCACAATGACTGACAGAGACCAGATGGGTTAACTAAAAGAAAGAATTGCTCAACTAAGCAGCAGTTAAGGAATTTCACGGATACCAAATACCAGGATTTTAGCAATGCAGTTTAAAAGCTTCTCAAAAACCCTCATGAACCAAGGACATATTCACATGCTTAATGTAGGTAAATTCATAGGTGGATGAATAATGTTAAAGATGAATGAGAATCTACTTAGAGGCTTAAGGAGTTTTGATCTGGTCTAGTTCTTTTCTGTAATGATGGTGAAAGGACACCAAGAAGGCACATAAATCTCAATTGCATGATTATTTCATTGAATTAGAGAATAAAAAGACCTTTTTAAATTATAGAATAAATACTTCTGTAGAGGCAAATAGATCTTTACCTTTTTTCCAAGACTGGTGAAAAATTGGGTCCAAAATAAGTAAGGTGAAATTTATGAAATATAAACAGAGAATTTTACCTACCAATTCAGAAGGCAAATATGTAAGCATTTCTAACCTTATCTTTAGAATGACCCTGTGAGGTAGGTATTATATTGGTCATGTTGTAGGTGATACAACCAAGGTTTGCTGAATTAGTAATTTTCCCAAGTTATATTACAGTTTCTTCCATTGTCACATCTCCATTTATTCAGTCTGACTTCCTCTTCCAGGAATCTTGTGATTACATTGGGCCTACCCAGGTAATCCAGGATGATCTCCTCATCTCAAAATCTCTAATTTAATCCTATCTGCAGAGTCTCTTTACATATATATAAAGGAACATTCACAGCTTCCAGAGATCCAGACATGGACACATTTGAGGACTATTGTTCAGCCTAACCAAACTGTGCATAGTGAGCAAGGTGAGGAGTGGTTGGAGGTGACTAAGAACTAAATTACATGGGCCTTGAAAGCCGTCATAAGAATCTTGGGTTTTACCATATATTAAATGGAGAGCTATGCAGAGCAGTGACACAGCTGAACTTGTGTCTTTAGAGGATCACTGCAGTGGCTGTATCGAGAAGAGATACAGGGACACATGATACAAGAACTGTGAGAAGGTGCTTGCGGTGGTCTAGGAGACAGAGGTGGCAACTCATACCAGGCTGGTAACACTGAAAGTGGTCAGAAGTGGTTGGATTCTGGAGATAACTTTGAAGAATAGATCCAACATGACAGATTCTATGTGCTCAGAGAAAGAGTCAACCAAGGATTATTTCGTTTAAGTCTGAGCAGCTTGAATTGCCATCAACTCAAATGGAAACTTCTGTAAAAGGACTAGTTTTGGAGGGGTGGTTGGAATAGAGCCACACATTCTGCTTTTTAGTCAGTATTATCATGACTATTAGACATCTCAGTCAAGATATTGAATGGAGAATTGTATTTAGGAATCTGCAAGTTAGAAGAAAATTCAGAGTTACAAATATCAATATGGGCCTATAGGAATTGTCAGCTCATAGGTAATGTTTTCAGCCATAAGACTAGATGAGATCATCAAGGGGGTAAGTGTAAGATAAATAGGAAATGATCAAGGATACATTCTGGAGCACATCCTCATAAGGAGGATGAGAAGAAGGGAAGCCATAAACAGGGGCTAAGAGAAAATGACAGTGCAAATGCAGTTTCCTGGAAGACAAGTAAAAGAATACGTCTTTTAAGGATGATGAATTATTAAATGTGACCTGTGAGCTGAACCGTGAGTACTGGATTGACCAGCCCACGTGATCTGGGATAATCTGATAACTCAGAGTGGTAATGGCCAAGACTCTGAACAGATATATCGATAAATCACTTAGAACAATCGCTGCATTTTTGGAATCAATCACTTGAGAATCTACTTAAAATGGTGATACCTAGGCACACCCCCCCCCCCAAAAAAAAAACCCCACACCACTCTGATTAGCATTTTGTAAGCTCTCCAGCTGAATCTAATGGGCAGGAAAGCTTGATACACACTAGTTTAGAACAATGCCAGCATCTAGAAAACTTTTTTGGTGTGATTAAGTTGAGGAAGCTTGGTGAGAAGGGACAGGGTTTGTGGGGGAAAGAGAGTGGAAATTATTGTGCAATTGACAAATTGTAAATTTATTGCTCATTATCTAAGGGTTTCCTTGGCAAGTATATTTACATCATGTTTTCCTCATTCAGCGCACCAAAACTTTTGGTTCTTATACAAAAATTGAGTAGATACTTAGCTCTGCTCAGCAAACGTTGGACAAAGGCAAAGAAAATGTATCTAAGAGTGAGACTATACCTCCAAATAGTGGGCAAAGCCAGAATGCAAAGACTAAATAAGAGGCAATGAGAGTCACCTTCATCCCCAGTGACAATTTGTAGTGAAACTTTCTAAGCAGCTCTGAAAACAGTTTATACCACCACTTCAGACTGCCTGAAGAATTAAGATCACAGATAGGTTTTCTTTCTTCTGTATCTGATGTAACCCTATTCAAACTATTTTTCTCCCTCTTAGAAATCTTGCAGCTGTGAGTTTTAGGCCAAGTCGCATGTTTCAAATAAAGTTCAATAAAGAAGGCCTAATTCAGATAACAAGAGACTCTCTGAGATTCTTTATATACCAGCTGTTAACTTTTGTGTTGAAATGCTCGTTGGATATTTGATGCTTTCCTTTAATTCAGAAAAGCACTTAAAGCACTTAGGGAAGCACTGGATTGATTTTCAATTTGAGAATCCCATGTCTGCAGAGCAACTCAGAAATAGTTCAATAAAATTTTGTGAGTAAGTTTTCTGCTCTAGCAAGCAGGTAAAATGGAGTTAAAATGCATTCTGGAAAGACAAAAGTTTGCTTATGATAAAGTAAGATGTTCACACAGAAAGAAACATGCATGCAATCAGGAAGGAAATCGATGCAAGCCCCCCAGAAGGAGGATTCCAAAGTTACTCGAGGGAGTCAAAGATTAAAAGTTGGGGTGGCAATTTAAAAGAAAAAGGAAAAAGGAATGAGAGAGATCCCTGATCAGAGAGAACAGGTAGATAAAAGAATAAAGAACTAATGATTAGGAATAGGAGAGACAAGAAATGAAAGAAACAGTCAAAAAAGAGAGTCCCCAAACAAGAGAGAAGAGGCATAAGAAGGTCCATTAATATGGCAAACTTTGGGGCAGGGAAAGGAAAAGGAGTGTGCCTGGAACCAAAAGGGACAGTGGTTATGCCAGCAGCTGGGAGAAAGCCACTCATATCCTGTTTTGAAGGAGGAAAAAGGTCAAACTCCCTATTTTCTGTCATTGCTGATGACTTTTCAAACTGTTATCCCTACAGCAAAAAAAGCATCAGAGTAAAACAAAACTATCTGTAGATGACAGAAATTAAAACAGTTGTGGCTGACTTATTACTGATCATTTTCAAATGTGAAAGGTCTGGTGAAAGTTCATAACAAGAGTGGTGTAATTGACAAGCAAATTTGACTTATATGTGGCATGAAAAACAAGATAACAACGTCCTTTCAAGACGCTTCAGTAAATGTCTATAAGGACCACGCGTAAGCCTATTTGCAAAGAAGTCGGTGGATGTTGTATCTGATTTGTAAAATTAAATGAAGATACGGAAGAAATACTTTTGAGATAGAATAATCCTGAGACATAACACACATGCCAACAGTATGCAAATAGTATGTTAAGAATATCCTAAGATTATCGAGTAAAGAGATCTAGTAAGTCTGGAGTACATCATAAAATTTAAAGCATGAATCTGATGTACATCCTCACTGAGAGTCACTGGCCTAGAAGATATTAGATCCAAACGAAGCATGCTTATAGCCAATAAGAATTTTAAATGATAACTGAAATCTATGAGTAATAACACTTTAGCATTTAGTTTCATGTCTAAATATCATCAGACAAAATAGCACCAAGCAGAAACATGTCATGGATAGAAAAAGCATTGACAATTCCCTAGGAACTTCATATACAGGATGCAATTTCTGAATTATTTATATTAATAATATTTTGTTTATAAAAAGTTTTACCTCAGGGAGAATAAACATCTCTTTTGATTCAACAACTCTTCTCATGTAACACATTGATAGGAATACAGATTTCTTTCTTTTTTCTTTTAAAGATTTTATTTATCTGGCAGGGAGAGATCAGGTATTTTATTTATTTGACAGTGAGAGATCAGATTATTTGACAGCAGAGAGGCAGGCTGAGAGAGAGGGGGAAACAGGCTCCCTACTGAGCAGAGAGCCCAATGCAGAGCTCCATCCCAGGACCCTGGGATCATGACCTGAGCCAAAGGCAGAGGCTTTAACCCACTGAGCCACCCAGGTGCCCCTTATTGTGCTTTTCAGTATTCTACAACATACTGGGACTTTAGGACTAATCTTGCAAGACCATGAGAACTAATTTTATAAGAAACAGAATACAAGGCTTTCACCATTACTACCCTCAAATGAACCAATAAACAGGCATTTTTTTTAAAGATTTTATTTATTTATTTGACAGAGAGAGAGATCACAAGTAGGCAGAGAGGCAGGCAGAGAGAGAGGAGGAAGCAGGCTCCCCGTGGAGCAGAGAGCCTGATGCGGGGCTCGATCCCAGGACCCCGAGATCATGACCTGAGCCGAAGGCAGCGGCTTAATCCACTGAGCCACCCAGGCGCCCCTAAACAGGCATTTTTTAAAGTTCTCCATTTTAGTTGCCAATACAGTTAAATACCAGTAGACATAACACACATGAGCAAACTCTTTGGTGTCCTTGATAAATCTTCAGGGTGTAAATGGGTCTGAAGAACCCCCCCCCCCCCCAAAAAAGAGGAAAAGGAACAAAGAAGTACTGTATTAGGGAAAAAATTATTTCCCTTGAAAATAGAAGTACATATATTGTTCTATTTTCTCTGTTACTATTGCTCCTAGTAGTCTCAATCAACAATACTAATGATAATTTTTTTCAGTGTTCCAAGATTCATTGTTTATGCACCACACCCTGTCTTCCATGCAATATGTGCCCTCCTTAATACCCACCACCAGACTCACCCGTCCCCCCATCCCTCTCCCCTCCAAAACCCTCAGTTTGTTTCTCAGAGTCCACAGTCTCTCATGGTTTGTCTCCCCCTCTGGTTTCCCCCAACTCATTTCTTCTCTCCATCTCCCAATGTCCTCCGTGTTATTCCTTATGCTCCACAAGTAAGTGAAACCATATGATAATTGACTCTCTCTCTCTGCTTGTCTTATTTCACTCAGCATAAAATCTTCCAGTCCCGTACATGTTGATACAAAACTTGGGTACTCAACCTTTCTGATGGCTGCATAATATTTCATTGTATATATGTACCGTATCTTCTTTATCCATTTGTCTGTTGAAGGGCATCTTTGGGGAAAGGGGAACCATCTTCACTGTGGGTAGGAATGCAAGTTGGTGCAGCCAACTTTGGAAAACAGTGTGGAGAGTCCTCAAAAAATTAAAAATAGAGCTATCCTATGACCCTGCAATTACACTACTGGGTATTTACCCCAAAGATACAGATGTAGTGAGAAGAAGGGCCATATGTACCCCAATAATCATAGCAGCAATGGCCTCAATTGCCAAACTGTGGAAAGAACTAATGACATTTTTTTTCAAAAGAAGCCTTTAATTTTTTTCAATGTTCGAAAATTCATTGTTTATGCACCACACCCAGTGCTCTATGCAATACATGCCCTCCGTAATACCCACCACCAGGTTCACCCAACCTCCCACCCCCTCCCCTCCAAAACCCCCAGTTTTTTTTTTCTCAGAGTCCACAGTCTCTCATGGTTTGTATCCCCCTACAATTTCCCCCAGCTCATCTCTCCTCTCTGTGTCCCAACATCCTCCGTGTTATTCCTTTTTCTCCGCAAGTAAGTGAAGCCATATGGTACTTGACTCTCTCTGCTTGACTTATTTCACTCAGCATAATCTCTTCCAGTCCGTCCAAAAGTTGGGTACAAAAGTTGGGTATTCATCCTTTCTGATGGAGGCATAATGCCCCATTGTATATATGGACCATAACTTCTTCAACCATTTGTCTGTTGAAGGGCATCTTAGTTCTTTCCAGTTTGGCAACTGTGGCCATTGCTGCTATGAACATTGGGATACAGATGGCCCTTCTTTTCACCACATCAGTATCTTTGGGATAAATACCCAGTAGTGCAATTGCAGGGTCATAGGGAAGCTCCATGTTTAATTTCTTAAGGAATCTCCACACTGTTTTTCAAAGGGGCTGCACCCACTTGCATTCCCACCAACAGTGTAAGAGGGTTCCCCTTTTTCCACATCCTCTCCAACACTTGTTGTTTATTGTCTTGTTGATTTTGGCCATTCTAACTGGTGTAAGGTGGTGTATCTCAGTGCGGTTTTGCTTTGAATCTCCCTGATAGCCAATGATGATGAACATTTTTTCATGTGTCTGTTAGCCATTTGTATGTCTTCTTTGGATTATTGTCTGTTCATGTCTTCTGCTGAGTTTCAGGAGTTCTTTACGGACCTTGGATATCAGCCCTTTGTCTGTAGTGTCATTTGCGGTTGTCTTCTCCCATTCCGTGGGTTGCCTCTTTGTTTTGTTGACTGTTTCCTTTGCTGCGTAGAAGCTTTTGATTTTGATGAAGTCCCAAAGTTCACTTTCGCTTCTGTTTCCTTTGCCTTTGGGGACATGTCTTGAAAGAAGTTGCTGTGGCTGATAATGATAACTTTTTTTTTTTAAAGATTTATTTATTTGACAGATAGAGATTACAAGTAGGCAGAGTGGCAGGCAGAGAGAAAGAGAGAGGAGGAAGCAGGCTCCCAGCTAAGCAGAGAGCCTGATGCGGGGCTTGATCCCAGGACCCTGGGATCATGACCTGAGCTGAAGGCAGAGGCTTTAACCCACTGAGCCACCCAGGTGCCCCTGATAATGATAACTTTTAACCTAACTAACTGACTTCTATTTCACAGAGAAAATTTGGTTGTGGATAATGGAGAACAGTCTGCCACAAATCAGCATTTTAGCCACAAGCAGAACTCATAAGTATACATAACACAACTTTCTATAGACACATGCTTGCTACAGCCTAATACACATTCTAAATGTGGCAGAACTTAACCAAAGATAAAGCCTATCTGTAGCATATTAAAAGCAAAAGCATATAAACATGAAAGTGTGCTCAGTCATCAGTGTTTCTATGTTCTTACTTAGAAATGATTTAGGTATCCAGGATTATTCACTGATTAGCTCCTTTTAATTAATCTAAGGTTTCAAGTTCCCTTGAACTTTTTCAAGTTCCCAAGATCTTTTTTTTTTAATAATTGAGACAAAATTTATATACCATAGAATTCCCCATTTAACATGTACAATTCAGTCGGTTTTGGTATATTTGCAAGATTGTACAACCATCACCATTAACCAATTCCAGAATATTTTCATCATTCCCAAAGAAAACCCCATCCCCTTTCCCCCACTCTCAGCGATCACTAATATGCTTATTGTATGTCTATATGTTTTACCTATTCTGTACATTTCATATGACCTTTGTTTCTGGCTCCTTTCAATCAGCATGATGTTTTCAAGGTTCATCCATGGTACCATATATATCAGTATTTCCTTCCTTTTTATGGCCAAATAATATTCCATTGTATGAATATACCACATTATGTATACCTCCATCAGTTGACGGATATATGGGTTTTTTTCTACATTAGGCTATTAATAACACTGCTATGAATGTATGTGTACAAGTCTTGATATGAACATATGATTGGATTTTCTAGAATGGAACGTGGGAGTTGGAGTTTCTAGATCATATGATAGCTCTGCATTTAATTGTTGAAGAAAAACAAAACTATTTTCCACAGCAGCTGCATTATTTTGCATTCATATTAGCAATGTCTGAGAGTTCTTATTTTTCTACATTCTCACAAATGGTCATTATTATGTGCTTTTGATTATAGCCATCTCAATGTTTGTGAAGTGGTATTTCATTGTAGTTTTTAATTGCAATCCCCTAGGGACTAATGATGTTAAGCATCTTTTTCATGTACTTACTGGTCATTTGTATATATTTATTAAATGTATATTCACATCCCTTGCCCATTTCTCAATTCATTATTTGTCTTTTTATTGTTAAGTTTCCTAAAGATTTTAGAAATTCAAGCTGGCATACTAGAAAACACGATTCCTATGGAAATAAGGTGTTTCAAGATAGTGTGTTGAATGTTAATGAATTTTAAATACACAGAATCACATTTTTATAACCAATCTGTATAGGTTTACAGAAAGCATACCCAATAGAATTGAGAAAGCACTTTTATATTATATTTAACATTGGTAAATTAAAGTAAATATCGCTGTTATCATACCAAAATTACTCAACTAGTCATATTTGCCAAAATTTTACCTTAATTATATGAACTTGGATTCTTAAAATGTTTCTTAGTTTCTGTATGAGCATCTTAAAAAATTATAGCACATTGGAAGTATTATTCAAATTCTGTATATTCTTGGAATTTGGGGAATATCCAAAGTACACATTTCTCTCTCTAAGTTCATTGGAATAGAGCTCCTTTATTTTTCTGTTTACTCTTTCTCTCTGTCTTTTAGCATCAGGAGCACATTCTCCTCCTTCTGCCTTTATGAGTAGTCTGACCATGAAACATTGCTGCCTGCCTGACTTTCCTCATTCCTCACAGCTTTTCTTCCTTAGGACAGGTTCCATCCCCTATTTTCCTGATCTTTGTTGTATCAGAAACTTCCCCTCTACCTAGTCTTCTTTTTTTGTTAAGTGTTGTTTATATCTGAGCCTTTTCTGTCATTACTTTGTTTCTATGCTAACTTGTTTTTGTCTTTTTTCACCTCCCACTGCCATAGGCAAATGGATGGAAGGGTAGTACTTCAATCATTTGCTTAAATATTGCTTTAGACTTTATTCTAATCAAACTTTCTTAATCTCACTTTCATGCCTCATCTGTCTCAAATTTCTCTTAATTTTCATTAAAACACTTAATGTTACAAATGGTATAATACAAACATCCATTCTCTGTCATTTGAAATAATATTTAAAGTATTTTTTATTTACTATTTTTCCCTACCTTCTTTCTTCATGAGAGTCTTGGAGACAGGTATCAGGAAGGAAGGGGAACCAGGAGGGAGAAGAGAAGGGAAGGAGGGAGAGAAAAGAACAAAAAGACAAAGAGAAGGAAAAAGAAGGGAAGTGGGGTGCCTGGGTGGCGCAGTGGGTTAAAGCCTCTGCCTTTCGCTCAAGTCATGATCCCAGAGTCCTGGGATCGAGCCCCGCATCGGGCTCTCTGCTTGGCGGGGAGCCTGCTTCCTCCTCTCTCTCTCTCTGCCTGCCTTGCTCCCTACTTGTGATCTCTGTCTGTCAAATAAATAAATAAAATCTTTAAAAAAAAAAAAAAAGAAGGGAAGTCTCTTCTGCTGTTTGGAATCAGCAGACCAAACTCCTTGTTCCCACCTTCCTGCATTAAAATACTTTGACTTTGCTCCATACATTTTGTAAAACATCTTTGTGACATAATTACAAGAGCTTAAAAATGTAATAATAGGTTTGTCCATCAATAAAGCTTGCTCCTCAAATTGTTCTTTCATCTGAGTGAGCAAGATTCTCTTTGTGAGAGACCTAGCCAAGGACAAAGGTGAAGTCTGGAGTTCTAGAAAAGGTCTCCCCTGACAGCTAAAAGGTCCCATGAGTACTGGGCTGAAAAGCAAGCCAACAGCTTTGTTGTTAATGGATGTTAATTGTAGACCCAACAGAACTCTAGGCACTATGGACCATGAAGATGGACACAATAGAGTGCCTGCCCTTGAGCAGTTTATAGTAAATGGTGCTACTGAATTAAGTGTCAATACACACTAGAACACAAGGGTACACAAGAATGAATGTATCAGTGCCGGGAAGGTGAGGACTGTGGACAGAAGTGGGATTGGAACAGTTTCATAAATGAGACTGACTTGAACTGTGTCTGGAAGGGATGGAAGGATTGGCTGGATTGAGGACAAGAAGGAGAGAGGTGGTCATTATTATCAAAGAAATATAAACCAACCCAGAGGAAGGAAAAGATAATACAGAGTATTAAGGAAATATTGAAGAAGACAAAAGTGGAAACATTCTCAAGGGCCTTGAATGCCAGACTGAGGATGCTGAATGTCCCTCTCTTTATCCTGTCTCAACATAAAGAAGGACAGTAATTTCTGAACAGGACTTCTTTGTCTAAGATCCAGCCTGAGCTGCAATGGTCTTGTTCCTACCCATACTCCCCCCACCACCCTTTTCTTGCTACAGCTGTTTCCTTCTTGTATTTGCTTTAAATGTCCACTTCCTCATAACACCTTGTACATGTAATATACTCCCCTTTAATATTCTATCCTAGCATCTCTGACTTGTTTGCATATAATTAATTCAACCACCAAGAGCAACTCTATGTTTATTTATCTGCCCAGCCCCTCTGGCAGTAGTACCAAGTGTCACAAACTCAAGGTCCACATCCTCTGTATTTGCTTACAATGTTTTTTTTTTTATTTTATTTTTTATTTTTTTAAAAGATTTTATTTATTTATTTGACAGAGATCACAAGTAAGCAGAGAGGCAGGCAGAGAGAGAGAGAGGAGGAAGCAGGCTGTCCACAGAGCAGAGCGCCCGATGTGGGGCTCAATCCCAGAACCCTGGGATCATGACCTGAGCTGAAGGCAGAGGCTTTAACCCACTGAGCCACCCAGGCGCCCGCTTACAATGTTTTCTTGATAATAAGGGCCACTTTTCTCCAGCCCTTCTTATCTCAGTCCAGCCAAATCTTTCCTTCCCTTCCAGACCCAGCTCAAGCCATTCTCATCCACAAAATTGTTCCAGCCCATTTCTGTCCACAGTACATCAAGAAGAGAAGGCCAACACTGCCATGAAACATCAACTTTGTAAGCAGTCAAAAAATAGGAAGTAACCCTAGGAAAGAAAGGAATAGGAGAAACAATGTCCCAGTCACAGAAAGAAGAGTTTCAAACAGGAGGTGATAAATAGCCTTAGAAAACTTACAAATATAGAGTGACAACAGAGGGCCTCTCACTTAGAAATAACCATGGATCTTTAAGAGACAGTTTCATTGGGGTGGTAGGGATGGAAAACATTTTGTCAGGGTTAAGAGTGTGCTTTTGAGAAGGCTGAAAAAAGAAAGGGGTAAGCTTGCATTTAAGGAAGGCAGAAATATGGAGAGTTAACAAGAGAGAGATTAAAAACATAGGGTCAAGGAGAGATGGCTGATGGTGCTGAAAAAGACAGTTGCAGGAATCATTAGCAATGCATTGTTAAAGGAAGCTTCAGAACATTCCTCACAGAATTGCCAAGACTGCATAAGGCAGCAACGTGAAATCACATTTGCTAATTCCTCACATGTTGGAACAATAGCAAAAGGCCATAAAAGAGACCTGACAAGCAATAGGTCTATGTTAATAAGACATTGAAGAATGAGCATGAAACAATGGGAGGGTTTTCTGTATCACAAAGCCCAGCCGTACCCATTTATCTTCTCCTCCAGGTATCTTTACAAAAATAAATCTACATGGCTCTCATTCAAATGCATAAGAAAAGGTTTTGCACAATCTTTCCCTATAACATCATATAATTTCAGATATGGAAGGTACATTAAAAATATCTAGTCTACAATTCAATAACAAAAACCCAGAAAAATCCAATTTAAAAATGGGCAGAAGATCTGAATAGACATTTCTTCAAAGAAGACATATAGATGACCAACAGACACATGAAAAGATACTCACCATCATTAACCACGAGGAAAATGCACATCCAAACCACAATGAGATGTCACCTTACACCAGTCAGAATGGCTATTATCAAAAACACAAATAAATGACAAGGGTTGGCAAGCCTGTGGCAAAAAGGGAATGCTCATAGTGTTGGTGGGAATGTAAGTTGATACAGCCACTGTGGAAAAGAGTATGGAGGTTCTTCAAAAAATTAAAAATAGAACTACTCTATGACCCAGTTATTGCACTGCTAGGTATATAGCCCCCAAATACAAAAACACAAATTCAGAGGGATACATGCACCACTATGTTTATTGCAGCATTATTTACAACAACCAAACGATGGAAGCTGTCCAAGGGCCCATCAATAGATGAAAGGATAAAGAAGATGTGAACCATAAAAGGAATGAAATCTTGCCATTTGCAACAACGTGGATGGAGCTAGAGAGCATTATGCTAAGTGAAATAAGTCAGTCAGAGAAAGACAGATACCATATGATCTCATTGATATGTGGAATCTAAGAAACAAAACAAACAAGCAAAGGAAAAAGAGAGACAGACCAAGAAACAGAGGGGAGGTGGACCGGGGGACAAGGGAAGTAGGGGATGGGGATTAAAGTGTGTACTTTGATGAGCACTAAATAATTGTATAGAATTATTGAATCACTATATTGTACACCTGAAACTAACATAACACTGTATGTTAGCTATACTGGAACTAAAATCAAAAACATAATATAAGAAAAGAAAATGAAAACACTAAGTCGAAAAGGTATGTATACCCCTATGTTCATTGTAGCATTATTTACAATAGCTGTGATATAGAAGCAACCAAGGTGTCCATTGATAGATGAATGAATAAAGAATATGTGGATATATATCCAACAGTAATAACTTGAGCATAAAAATTAATGAAATCTGGGCACCTGGGTGGCTCAGTTGGTTAAACAACTGCCTTCAGCTCAGGTCATGATCCCGGAATCCCAGGATCCAGTCCCACATCAGGCTCCCAGCTCCCTGGGGAGTCTGCTTCTCCCTCTGACCTTCTCCCCTCTCATGCTTTCTCTCACTCTCTCCTCAAATGGATAAATACAATCTTTTTAAAAAATGAAATCTTGCCATTTGTGACATTAATGAACATAGATGGTATTATGCTCAGTGAAATAAGTCAGACAGAGAAAGACAAATACTGTATGACTTCACTTATATGTTGATTCTAAAAAACAAAACAAAACAAACAAACAAAACCAGACTCAGATAAACAGAACAGACTGATGGTTTCCAGAGGAGAGGAGGATTTGGTGGCGGAGGGAGGGGGAGTGAAATAGGTGAAGGGGATCAAGAGGTACAATCTTGTAGTTTTAAATAAATAAGCCATGGTTATATAAGGTACAACAGATGGAATATTGTCAATAATATCATATTAGCTTTGTATGGTGACAGATGGTAACTAGACTAATTGTGGTGATCATTTCATAACATATATGAATGTTGAATCACTATATTATACATAGGAAACTAATACAATATTGTAGTCAACTATACTTTAATAAAAATTTATCTATTCATGGACAACAATGGACCCAAATCAAGATGACATTTTCCTTTCCCAATTGTAGTTTCCTTTTGTTTCTCTGCAGGGTAATAATAATTTCTTTTTAAAAAGTTCACTCTTCAACTAATATATGACAAAGGCATAGTTGATAAATAGAAATTCTCATCTTTCCATCTCTAAATCTTCCACTGGTTTAATAATTCACTCCTTCTCAGTGCCTTAAAAATGGGACTTTAATCTTTGAATCCCTCTGTAAAGCCATTCTCTTCTCCTCCCACTTACTAAATGGACTCCATTTATCACTCATTTTATGGGAGCTTATCTACTCCAGGAGAAGTTTGATCAGATAACCTGGTCCTTAGAAAACCAGAGGAAGATTGTTAGGAATGACTTCTATTGTTTGAGAACTTCTCTTTGATCTGAAATATTGAGGGAGGCTATAGGATGTCCCCTGGGTCTCTTGTGTTTTTGAGAGTCCAGGAAATGATTACCCTGATTTCAGAGTCTGGAGAGCCTTTGCTGAACATGCTCACTGGATCCCATTCTTCAGAATCATTTGAGGATGAGCTTAATCCCCAGCCAGAGACTGAACATTCCTAGTTTAATGTTGTGATAGAATATGACAGATTTATACATTATTCTGACATAATAAAATGCAAAGAGATGAAGTGTTTTATTTACACAGTAACCTCTTATTTCAACAGTTCAGTCATGGTTACATAGACTTTCTTGGCCTTGTCAGAAATGGCCTCAGGAGGCATGGCCATGCCTTGCAGAGCAGCCTCCACCCTTCAAAGACAGGAGATCCAGGCCATAAAGTCATGAAGGGAAAAAAACGACAACACAAACAAATAAGAAACAAAACCAGGAGACCTGGGACCATCCACTGCTCTAGGGCTTCCATCTTCCTCTGTTTGGATGCAGAAGTCACAGAGTAAATGTTGAATGAACCCCTTTTCAGGTTCGTCATTCACTCAACAAACATGGCTGATAATTGCTTCAGGAAACATTGTGTTCCCTCTAGGAGATATAAGGAAGTGACATAAAGGTGAAAGGGGGTGCTGTTCTGCACTCAAGGGGAAGGCAGCCTTGGGAGAGAACCACACAAATACTTAAATTCAATGTGCTATGCCCTTCAGTAGACAACACACTGGTTATTAGAGAGGAGGACACAGAGAAGAGATTAAACTAACCTTGGGGTAGTCAAGAAAGCTTTAGAGAATCATTCTAACTGAAAATCATTACGGCTCTCTTACACCAAACTTATGACTTCAGAAGAGAAGATAAGGAAAGATATGGTACTTTCTCTTCTAACCAGTGTTCTGGACGTAATATTGGAGGGCACAGAATCCTTGGCTATGAATCCTTGGGAAATCTGAAAAGTGTGTGAGCACATAGAGAGATGCTGGCTCCCACACTCTTCCAGAATAGGACCAGGCCTTGGCATGGGGTGAAATGGGAGTCACCCTAGATAACGCCATTCTTATTTACTAGAGCAAAGTGTATCCTTCCATATGGGTTTTCTTGTATATCTGGATAGGAGAACGTAGATGAAAAAAAACACCTTCTTCATCACCAACATGGAGAAAATGAGGAGATGGTTTGCTCCAAGGTTTTTTACCCACTCCCCATCCCGTTTTGAGAGAAAGGAGAAAAAGCAGACCTCATTCTAAAGTAAGGCCTCATTACTCAAACTGTGACTGATGCACCAGCAGCATGAGCATCACCTGGAAGCTCTTTAAAGATGCAGAATCTTGGGACATCTGGGTGGCTCAGTTGTTAAACATCTGCCTTCATCTCGGGTCATGATCCTAGCGTCCTGGGATCCAGCACCACATCAGGCTCCTGCTTCTTCCCTCTGCCCCTGCTTGTGTTCCCTCTCTCATGGTGCCTCTCTCTGTCAAATAAATGAAATCTTTAAAAGAGAAAGGAAGGGAAGAAGGAAGGAAGGGAGGGAGGGAGGGAGAAAAAGAAAAGAAAGAAAAAGAAATGCAGAATCTTGGGTCCCAGCCCCAAATGACTTCATCAGAAGGGGCAGCTTAACAGGATGCACAGGTGATTAGATTTGTACGCATGTTAAAGTTTGAGAAGCCCCACTCTAGACCAGCATGGTGGCTGAATATTGGAATCACCTCAATATCCTTTTAAAGCACTGATCCCACCCCCAGGAATTCTGATTTAAATGGCCTGGCTTCCTAAGTGATTCCAAATGTGAGTGAAGGTAGTAAAGCACATGGGAGCCTCTTGTTCCCTATAAGAACCTCTGAAATTGCAGAGGGTCTGGGTGTTGCTGACATGGAATGGATACGGAGAGCTCCTGGAAATCCGGCGAACCAGCTGCCCCTTCTCCATACAGGTAGGAGCTGGGACCAAGCCTGGCTCTTCATATTCAGGGGCCTGACCTTATCCTTACTCCTATACTCATGAAGGCTACTCACTATGCATCTCAGTGTGTGGAATCCATGTAGAAATTCATTATGGTAGCTCAGAACCTTAAGCCCAGAATGTTCCTAAGTGTTTCCTAAATGTATGCCTAAGTGTTTTGCTCATCCTCAAGCAAATCATTTGTGTTCAGGATAGGGTCCTGTGCTGTAGAATGTAATAAAAGGAGAAAGGTTGTCCAGGAAATTTAGGGGCCTAAAATCATAAAGCATGAAACAAACAAAATAAACCCAAAAGAAGTTATCCAAAGGAAGCAGCACCCAGTGAACCCCAGCCTTGAGTCAGCACAGGGGAGGCCCAGCCCCTTCTAGGGGAGCCTGATTAAGGATCAGGCTCAGGTGCTGGGCTGGGCTGTGTGTGCTGCTGCTTCTCGTCCCAAGACCAAGTTTTGTTTGTTTGTTTGTTTTTGGTTTTTTTTGTTTATTTTTAAAATTTGTTTATTTTCAGCGTGACCGTGTTCATTGTTTTTGTACCACACCCAGTGCTCCATGCAGTACATGCCCTCCCTATTACCCACCACCTGGTTCCTCAACCTCCCACCCCCCGCCCGCCCCTTCAACACCCTCTGGTTGTTTTTCAGAGTCCATAGTCTCTCATGGTTCATCTCCCCTTCCAGTTTCCCTCAACTCCCTCTCCTCTCCTTCTCCCCATGTCCTCCATTATTTGTTATGCTCCACAAATAAGTGAGACCATATGATACTTGATTCTCTCTGCTTGACTTATTTCCCTCAGCATAATCTCTTCCATGTTGCTACATGTCCCGTCCATGTTGCTACAAAAGTTGGGTATTCATCCTTTCTGATGGAGGCATAATACTCCATTGTGTATATGTACCACATCTTCCTTATCCATTCATCCACAGTTTGGCGACCGTGGTCATTGCTGCAATAAACATTGGGGTACAGATGGCTCTTCTTTTCACTACATCTGTATCTTTGGGGTAAATACCCAGCAGTGCAATTGCATGGTCATAGGGAAGCTCTATTCTTAATTTCTTGAGGAATATCCACCCTTTTCTCCAAAGTGGCTGCACTAACTTGCATTCCTACCAACAATGTAAGAGGATTCCCCTTTCTCCACATCCTCTCCAACACACGTTTCCTGTCTTGCTAATTTTGGCCATTCTAACTGGTGTCAGGTGGTATCTCAATGTAGTTTTAATTTGAATCTCCCTGATGGCTAGTGATGATGAACATTTTTTCATGTGTCTGATAGCCATTTGTATGTCTTCATTGGAGAAGTGTCTGTTCATATCTTCTGCCCATTTTTTGATATGATTATCTGTTTTGTGTGTGTTGAGATTGAGGAATTCTTTATAGATCCTGGATATCAACCTTTTGTCTGTACTGTCATTTGAGTTTTAATAGCAACTTCCCTTCATTGGCTGCTTAAACCCCCCCCCACCACCACCACCATGGCTGGAAAGAAGTGTCACATTTTACTTGCTCCCCAGCCTTTGTCCCCCCCCCCCTCCCAGAGAAGGTTTGCACATGTGGAGGGGACCCTGTGAGCCACCTCCAGCCTAGGGTGACTATTGTAAGGGAACTTTCAGCTCCTCTCCTTGCAACACTATGAAGTGCCTCGGGAAACCCAGGACTCAGACAACTGCTTTTCTTTGCCTCTTTGCCTGCTTTTTTTGAAGATTCTGCAAGCAGGGCATGGCCAACTTTATAACAACAGCTATGCTGGGTGAGTAGAGTGACTTTCGTTTCCTGTGTGACTTTTAGTTGGATAAGGGGGCTGGTTTGCTCTTGAGTCTGCCTCAGATATTTTTTCTTATCTGTGATTTTTTTTTAAAGATTTTATTTATTTATTTGACACAGAAAGAGAGATCACAAGTAGGCAGAGAGACAGGCAGAGAGAGAGGGGGAAACAGGCTCCCCACTGAGCATTGAGCCCAATGTGGGGCTCGATCCCAGGACCCTGAGACCATGACCTGAGCCGAAGGCAGAGGCTTAACCCTCTGAGCCACTCAGGTGCCCCCTTATCTGTGATTTTTATGTGAATCTGTACACTTCACCCTCACCTAAGTAAGCATGTGTGCGGTTCCCAGCTCTTGGGTCGAGCTCACTGAGAGAATGCGGCAGTCGTAAGTCTAGCTTTTCACACTTTTTATAGTGTGCCACCCTCCACTGTGGACCAGTGTTGAATGGGATTCTGTCCTTGACGTGGCCAGTATTTATAGTATCTGCGTAAGAAGGATGCTGTTGTACCACGTGAATTATGACCTGAAAACTAGAGCTTCTCCTTCAGGATTGTAGAGAGAAAGGGTTGAAATTCACCAGTGATTAAGACCAGAGTGTGTCTTTCTTTGTGTGTTTGTTAGCCTGCATAGTGGTTATTAGAAAGATTTTAAAATCTGAGCCATGCAAATGAGCCAGCTCAAAATAAGCCGAATAAAAATAGTCAACAGTAAAATTGGGTGTTTTTTTCAGAAGGGAAGAATGTAGAAGGGGAAAAAACAATTAGTCCCCTCTCCCCCCTCCCTGTGTCTGTAGTTTAGGGTACCTTGTGTTTGCCTTTTTTTTTTTTAAGATTTTATTTATTTATTTGACAGAGAGAGATCACAAGTAGATAGAGAGGCAGGCAGAGAGAGAGAGAAAGAGAGAGGGAAGCAGGCTCCCTGCTGAGCAGACAGCCCGATGCGGGACTCGATCCCAGGACCCTGAGATCATGACCTGAGCTGAAGGCAGCGGCTTAACCCACTGAGCCACCCAGGCGCCTCTTGTTTTTGTCTTTCTTAAGGAGGCACAGGACTGTGTAAGAAGCAGTGTGCAGGGACACCTGGGTGGCTCAGTGGGTTAAAGCCTCTGCCTTCAGCTCTGGTCATGATCCCAGAGTCCTGGGATCTAGCCCTGCATCAGGCTCTCTGCCTAGCGGGAAGCCTGCTTTCTCCTCTCTCTCTCTCTCTCTCTCTCTGCCTGCCTCTCTGCCTACTGGTGATCTCTGTCAAATAAATAAAATAAAAAATTTAAAAAAAAAAAAAGAGTGTGCGACTCTGCACCTCTTCTCCCAAAGGCTTGCTGTGGACTCTACAACATTTGTTTTACTCAGATTTGCAGGGGGTCATTCTTTGAATCTGGAAATTATATTACTGCATTTTAAATCAGGAAGAACCTTAAATAGCTCATCTAATTCGATTCCTTTTTTTTTTAAATATTTTTTTAAAGATTTTTTATTTACTTATTTGACAGAGAGAGATCACAAGTAGGCAGAGAGGCAGGCAGAGAGAGAGGGAAGCAGGCTTGCTGCTGAGCAGAGAGCCCGATGCGGGACTCGATCCCAGGACCCTGAGATCATGACCTGAGCCGAAGGCAGCGGCTTTAACCACTGAGCCACCCAGGCGCCCCTAATTCAATTCCTTTTTATAGAGGAGGAAAACCAGGGTCTTAAATCTTTATCTTTCTGTAACTATCAATTGAGGAAAACTTTCCCCTAGGTGTGTCCAGTGTGTTAAGGCATAGTTGTTCTTACTAGGAATAATGTAAAGAAGAACTTATAAGTATGACCCTGGAAAGAGAAATACTTCCCTTTTGTCTCCTAAAGAATCTAGTGCTGGGGCACCTGGGTGGCTCAGTGGGTGTGTCCCCCACCCCCTTTGCCTGCCTCTCTGCCTACTTGTGATCTCCCTCTGTCCAATAAATAAAATTTTAAAAAATAATAAAGAATCTAGGCCCTGCCTTTACTGTTTCTCCTGAATATGGTGCTTACAGGGAAAACTTAAACAAAACAATACAAAAAAACCTGTCCTCAGTTGTGGGGACAATACGATGGCAGAGGAGGTATTGGGGGAGATAACGGCTATGGATGGTAATACAATCCTGATTTTTCCACCCCTGTGTTCCAGGGAGAAAGAGAAAGGGGCGAACATCAGAAGGGTTGCTTATCAGTCTCCTAAACACACAGGGTTCAGGCTTCACATCCTGTCATTCGTCATGCCTTTGGAGATCTGGACAAAGGAGCCAAGATTCATGACTGGTATTGGCCCCACTGTGGAGTTTACAGACTTTCCTGTCTGGTGTCGGGCCATGTGATAATCACAGATCACAGGTTTAGACACACTGTGTGACCTAGGACCACACTGCTCCACTCAGCTGGGGCCCTGTTCTTAATTATTTCAGTGTGTGGTGCTTGATGATGACCAAATTAGCAGACCTGCTTCAGCGGAGCAGGTGCAGGCACTTAGCTAAGCACCATGTAGAAGAAACGGAGCCAATGGCAGTAATTTCTCCTTCTAGAATTTGCTGCAACTGTAACTTTTCTGGAGGAAGCTGCACTATTTTTCTGTTCTGCAATGGAAGCATTGCTGTTTTCCCTTTGGCTGTGACATAATAAGTCAGTCCCAAATGTATAAATTACCAGATGTGTGAAAGTTGGAGAAAAAAGCTGAAACATTTGAGAAACTGAAGATCAACAGGTAAGGCGATCTTCAGTTTCTCAAATGTTTCAGCTACCATCACTGTAGAAGCCTAAAGCTTCTTTAAAACCAGAAGTGTCTGAGCACATTCCCACCAGAAATGAGGGATTTTAACTTCATCTTACTAAATAGGCCATTCTCTCATCACGAAAGACAGAAATGCTGCTTATGTTTGGGATTCCTTTGTTTGCTTCCTTTAGGAACTCCTTTCTGCCTGTCTCGTTCTTGAGTAAGAACCTGATGGCATGACATGGTGGCATAGTTACTTCGTGTAATCTTTGTTGCCAATTCAAGGTTAAAATTCTAAACCACCTCACTTTTTCTCCTTTAATAGGTTTAGGCTTGTTAATTATGGAGCGGCCCCATTTCTTGCATTTTGGTAAAAACAATTTTGTAGGTCTTTATCAACAATATAATGCAGTTATGGGTATCCCCATTTTACAGTTAAGCTAAATGAAGTACAACTGGGTAATCCAACTTCAGAGCTAACTAACCAAGGTCATTGTAAGGGCACAGTTGGGATTCTAACCTAGCTCTGCTTGACTGGACAAACTACTTCCTATTCCATCACTCGCTTAAGATACAGAAGATAATTGGTCTTAAGGAAAACTGAAGGTTTAATCTTGTTTGGGGAACTGATAGTTTCAGGGTAATAAAGAAGTGGATTATGTAGCTAAAACTGGAAGTCTAATTGTGGTTCCCTTCTCTAGGTGATGAGTCACTGATGGTGAATCCTCATTAGAAAAGCAGGCAGACAACACAAGGGATGGAAAGTGGAAGATGAGTAAAAACAAAGTAGCACAGGAACTGGCCATGGGTGTGTGCCTTCATTCATTCAACAAGTAATATTACTCTGTGCCAAAAACATGAACCAACAGAGTCCATGCCCTCTGATAGCTCGGTTTAGTAAATAACCCCACACATAACATTAGTATACAGTGTATAAATGTTGGGTGGAACGAAGAGACCATGAGGATTGATTAGTGAGCTCTGCACCAAGAAGTGTGGAGTGGAAATTTATTCCACGCCTCGCCTGTTCTGATCACTCAGCCCTGCTATAGCTCAGCTGGGGAGGAGCGTGAACATGCTTCCTGACACTAGGGTTCCTTGTTGGACTTGAGCCCAGTGGTACTGGATGTGCCCACTGAGGACTGGAACACTCCTTCCTCACTCAGCCCTGTACATGCTGAAGAATCCTTTCCTGTCACTGTGTGGTCATTTCAGGGGAGCAACTCTAAGGACTGCCTTTGTCCCATGACCATAGGTATGTATGTGCAAGGCTGATTATGGCCCACTAGACAGCTGGTGCATGCTGAATAGTCAGTGTCCATGCAGGATCCACACCCCCATCCTTAACCCTGTTGCCCCCATACCCATACCGTATATCCCTACCTTGGTTTACTAGTCCTTCATGGAAAAGGGATATGGAAAATTAGGAATGGAAGGGAACAGGATTTTTTTTTTTTTTAAGAAGGCAGTTTGGTCCTTGAAACCTTTATCCAAAGAGACCCCAAATCAGGATGTGACCTATTGAAAAGCAGACAACTATGAGAAATACGGTGACTCAGAACAGCTTGAACTTCAGTGACATCATATTTATTTTCCAACTTACCACTCTGCTGCTGAGAGACAGAGGAAGAGCCAGCTTTTTATTTTCATCCTCCAAGGGTGGCTTCCTTTTAGAGTCTAACTTTTAGAAACCCAGAGCTAGAGTTCAAGAGCACAGGGTGGTCATTGGAATCTGAGTTGAGTTCTATGGTGGTAGTTAAAACTCCTTTCAGGTAAGATGGCTCGAAATCCCTGTTTGCCTGAGACTGGCGTGGTTCTCACCTGCTCTTCTGGCCTAGTAATTGGCAATACACCATTTCAGTCTGAGCAGAGTCCTGATTTAGATTGTAAATCATGGATTCAGCCTTACTCACTGTGTTTCCTTCTTTAATAAGCATTGTTTCGAGTATTCAGCTACCTTCTTATTTCAAGACTGCAAATTTAGTTCCTTACTATCTTCCTATAGAAAGTCTCCTCCTTGTCCTCTCTCTCTTCTCCCTTGCATAGCCACCAGTCATATTCAGTATTTCCTTATCATAGCCCAAATTAAGGTGGCTTTCTCCTAACGGCGGCTCTACCTCTCTACTCCATTCTCATTCTAAATGATCTTACTAAAATAAGCCTTTGCATGTGTTACTCCCTTGCTCAAAAATCTACTTTGTCTTCCTATTGCTAACTACATCAAATCCAGAATCCTTTGCTTGGGTTTCAAGGCCTCTATAATCAGACTCTATGGTTCTCCTGTCTCTATTTCACTCTTTTTCAGCCTTGAGACTCCTCTGTAGTCCAGAGAAAGGGAACGCTTCAGACTTGACCCATCTTTAACAAAAGAAGGCAGGCCCCATTCATCATAAGGGCCTAAAGCAAGAATGAGCCATCTCAGATCATGAATGAGAGATTGGAATGTGTGAGCTAGAGGGGCATTAGGGAATTATGAAAGATGTACAGTAGGTTTTAAGTTTGGTTTTTAAACCCATTCTTCACAAGTCAGTGTGGTTTATAGAATAGTTCTTCAGTGTTGTCTGGAAAGTTCCTTTGAGGTCTTGGCCCTTACTAATGGGAGAATAATTTAAGTTTTCCTTATGCACTAGCTCAAAGGGCAACTCCTAAGTGCTGATTATGAGGTGTTTATTCCAAAAGCTTTATTCCCCACAGTCTGTTCTGTGTGTTGAGGCCTCCTGCTTTGCTTGGTAAAAGCATACAATGCTGTAGGTCTCTATTTCCTCTGACCTGAACTCCCAGGCAGGCATAGGGATCCGCATTCCCTCTGCCACTGAGCTAGGAGAAAGAGGAGTGTTTTATCTGCTTCTGGGCCACTTCTTGGAGCCCAGTCTGATAATGAAGACTTTATTTTATGGCACCAGGATACATTCTGGGTAATACCGTTAAACATGGTCACTTCCACTTCCTGAAAAGTAGTGAAGGATGTTACTATTCCATAATTTTATATTGTGAAAGCTACAAATGCATAAGTCTTTTAGTCTGTGTAAATGGAACTGCTGATCAGAAAATAAAGTTGTCTTGTGAACTGTTCTAGTCTTCACTATGATCCCTCAGTAGATAACTGGTTCATAGGATTAGAATTTGCTTTGCCAAACAAATACCTTTTCCAGTCTGCCTCTGGGCATTAGTTCCTTAATAAAGTGGAATGTAGAATATGAAGTTTTCAAGTAGCTTGTTCTGGGTAGTATAGTAAATTTCATAAATTATTTTATTAAAGGTTCAAGCAAACTTTAAAATGGCTTCAACAAAATTACCATCTCCCCAGTGTACTTTGAAAATAATAAAATATTAGTATTTTTTGCTAAGAATACTGTTGGGTTGTGGGTTTGCTGGTTTGTTTTTGTTTGTTCTTTTTCTATAACAACCCCAAATCTCAATGGTTTGAACAAGAAATTTCTTTCTCATGTAGAAATACAAGCAGGTATAGTTGGTAGTGCCAGAGAAATGAACTCTGTCCTGTGTCTCTACCATGCTCAACACTCAACTCCCAAATGTGGTTCAGTGAGTCTAGCTCTTGAGGTCCGACCAGCAGGACCATGGAAAGTGTTGGTCCCTCTCCTTTAAGAGAAAAATCCTTCACCATCACTCCCTACTGGCCAGATTTAGATAGATTTAGATGCATGGGAGGCTATGAAATAATGGCTGGGAATGGTGAGTATGGCTTGGGGGAAACATACTAGGAAATAACTAGGAGCTTCTCTCAGTGGTCACTCTGACATTTAATGATTACCAATCTACTTTCCCTTCTATTTCATTCTCCTATAGAAGCAATCCATCCAAATGGGCTTTTAGAATTGTGTACTTGACACAGATTCAAAATGTGTATTTTTATTCTGTAAGTGGTATTTAAGTCATAGAATCAGAAAACAAAGACCACAAAATTAGAGCTCAGTCCCTTTCTTTAATACATGAGGAAGCAGAACTCAAAACAAAAAATTTGCAGAGCTGGTGGAGTGGGACTAAAACCCAGGTCAGCTGAGTTTGAAGTAGTCCTTATAGTTAACAACACTGTTTGGTGAATCCAGAAATCTTACTCTTTCTTATTCCTTAGGGTTATTGGGGATGAAATAAAATGATTTCTCAGCCTTGGCAAGGCTGAGAAGTGTTTAATGAGGGAGGATTTAATTTCATTTCTATAAATATTTGTAGCATATCTGGCCCTCTGCTAGTCTGGGACTACAGATAAAAGAGCAGCCTATGTGCATGGGGTGATTAGATGCTTGTCAAGAATTTAAAAAAAAAAATCAAAATCTAGATTACTTTCTTTCCCTGCTCCCCAAGGAAAATTTCCTTTCCCATCATTGAGAAGGGAAGACTTGAAGGCTAATAATTGGGGACAAAAGACTGGGATATTATAGTGATCATGGTAATAACATGGTAGAGCCTGGTTTCTGGCAGTAACAATCAAAGGGAAAGGACGGAACCAATTAAAGAAATACTTAACAGGTAGAATTTTCACAATTGGGTAACTGAAGAGGAGACAGGAGGAAATAGTGTAAAATGATTCTTAGGATTAATAGAACTGAGCTCTTTGCAGAGAGGGTAAGTAGTGCTTCAGCTCTGTGTAGCTTGAGGGATTTATAAAGTACCCAACTGGATAGATGGCTCTGAAGCTCAAGATATCTAGACTGTGGAACTGATTCCAGGAACTGATGTATGCCTTCTTAAAACCATCGAGTGTAGGATGGGGAATCTAGGAAGCACTCATTACATTAAAAATAAAGAACTCAAACCAGGATAGAACAATGGGGGAAGGGAGAGCCAGAGAAACTAGTAGAAAGTACTAGAAAGAAACCCAGGAGAGTAAGATCCAAGAAAGGTGAGGCCAGTCACATTAAATATGACAAAGTGATATCCATTGGCTTGGCCATTCAAGATCTCAGTTGTATTATCATCAGAGGTGCTTTTAGTGAAATGGTGAGGGAAATCCAGAGCAGGGTCGGTTGAAGAACAAATGGGATGTGAGGACATTAGCGGTGAGTGTAGACCATAATTTAAAGAAGCTTATCCATGAAGTCGGAGTGGAGAGTTGATAAATAGTTGAAAGGGTTTTGTTCTTGTTTTTACTACTTAAGATAGGGGAGTATGACCATGTTTTATGCCAGGTGGTAGGAAAAAGAATAAGACTATAGATAAGAAATGGAGTTAGGTGTCTGAAGAGAGAGGAAGCTAGCTGGCCTCTCTCCTAAACAAACAAACAAACAAAACAAAACAAAAACCTAGCCCTATGAAGACATAGTAGATAAAGGACCTTATAAAAGATGATTTATCAGTTTTCTTTTTTTTTAAGATTTTATTTATTTATTTGACAGACAGAGATCACAAGTAGGCAGAGAGAGAGAGGAAGGGAAGCAGGCTCCCTGCTAAGCAGAGAGCCCAATGCAGGGCTTGATCCCAGGACCCTGGGATCATGACCTGAGCAGAAGGATGAGGCTTTAACCCACTGAGCCATCCAGGCGTCGCTCAGTTTTGTTTTCTTAAACTTAAATTTTAGAGTTACTGTACAGAGGATTCCTACACATTGCTTCCTCTAATGTTACCAAATCTCTTACAAAATTTATAAATTGGAATATAATATCGGTGTTAAGTATATTATTATGTCTAATATTAGTTGGAAAGTCTCTCATGTAGATAACCTATTACAAAACTGATTACCTTTCATCTTCCTGGGAAATTAAAAGTTCTGTTAAAACGTCTTCACGTTGTCTGAGCCAAATGAATGGGCTTCCCTTTTCCCTCCTCCTGTCAATTCCCTCAGGACTGGAGGTACACCATCCTCTCCATCTTTCCAGTCCCATCTTCCCTCATCGTACCACACTTACCAAGTACCAGCCAAACCAACGTATGCCTTACCAACAATCCTATGTTCCAGGCAGGGTTAGGAATCTCCAAAGCAGAGAGCAGAAGAGTCTCTGCCTCTTGAGGGCTTTTTTAAAAAATCTTTAAAATTCAATTTAGTTAACATACTATATTAGTTTCAGGGATAGAATCTTATGATTCATCAATTGCACTTAACACCCAGTGCTTTTTTTTTCCTTAAGATTTTATTTATTTGACAGACAGAGATCACAAGTAGGCAGAGAGGCAGGCAGAGAGAGAGGAGGAAGCAGGCTGTCCGCAGAGCAGAGAGCCCAATGCGGGGCTCGATCCCAGAACCCTGGGATCATGACCTGAGCTGAAGGCAGAGGCTTTAACCCACTGAGCCACCAAGGTGCCCCACACCCAGTGCTCTTTACATCAAGGGCTCTGTTTAATACCCATCATCCAATTATCCTTTCCCTCCAGCAACCTTGAGGGCTTTGATCTTAATCCAGTGATCTAAACTGGGGCAGGGGAGAATGTAAATGCAACTACATTAGATCAACAACCCTCTTCCTACTCTTGACTTTTGACACACACAGTGTGTATTTGTATAGCATTTCAGTCTTAGATTGAGGGTTGCTAAATGTTACAACTAGGGTATCACATTTTATCACCAGATGAGCTTATTTTTGCACTTAAAGAATCTGACAACCTATACAGGTGACCTCATTTGCCATATTTTCACATCCCTCCTCTATCTTTTAGATTTCCATCTTAATGGGACTAATTTATGAATCCTCTAAATGTCTAAGTTCCTATTTGTGATTTTTGTGGACATAATGAAGACACAAGGTTTCTAGTAAGAGACTATAATAGGACTGACCATATCAATCATGTTTCCATGGAAGGTATATAATGTGTGTATGATGTAGTAGCAATAGATTTGGCATCAAAATTGCTAAACATATGGAAGGTTAGAGGGATTTGGGACAACCCTGTATAGCAGGCTGTTTGGAGTAAAAACTTGCTGCTGGAAACTGTATTCTATGCCCTTGACTTACAGGGCAGAAAGGAGGACACAGGAAGAACTGGGCTCCCCTATAGGAGTTTTAAGGCCTCTATGTGTCAGGAAAAGGGAATGACTGCAAGTGACAAGTAGGAAATCCTCTTAATATAATATCAGATAGAAAGACTACTTCAGCATTTCAGAGAGAAGTATAGTCTGACTGGTTTTTCCTCTGCCCTAAATGAGGGTGTTTATTCCCTTAGAATATAGTTGGCCTTCACAGCAGCTGTTCTGAAACTCTGCAGTTACTTAAAGCTCTTACTCTACCTCACTCTCCTTCCTTACTACCCCTGACCCCAAACTTTTTACTAATAAAACCAAAGATGTGTGTCCTTAAGATGGAGTCAATGTGGTGTATGGCCTGAGTTATCTTGTCTTCCATCCTCTCTGACTCAATCTATATGAGTCCCAGGCCCACCTCTCTTTCCAAGACAATATCTCCTTTATCAAGTCAACACTAATTTTTTCCCCCAAAGTATAGTTGATGGTTACATTAGTTTCAGGTGTACAACATAGCGATTTGACAAGTTTATACCTTATGCTAAGTTCACCACAAGTGTAGCTGTCATCACAGAATCTATTACAGAATCTATTACAATATCATTGACTATTACCCTATGCTGTTCCTGTCATCCCCGTGACTTACTCATTCCGTAACCGGAAGTCCATATCTCCCACTCCCTTTCACTCCTTACGCCCCTTCCCCTACCCATCTCTGCTCTGGCAACCTTCTATGTGTTGTCTGTATTTGAGTCTGTTTCTGTTGATTTTATTTTTTAGATTCCACACATAAATGAAATCATATGGTCTTTCTCTAATTTAATTCACTTAGCATAATAACATTTAGGTCTATCCAAGTTGTTGTAAATGGCGGGATCTCCTCCCTTTTTTACAATTGAATAATATCCGTGTGTGTATGTGTGTGCGTGTCTGTGTGTGTGTGTGTGTGTGTACAACATCTTTATTCATCTATTGGTAGACACTTGTTGTTTCCATATTTTGCCTACTGTAAATAATGCTGTAATAACATACGGATGCCTATATATTTTCAAATTATTGTGTTTGTTTTCTTTGAGTATATCTCTAGTAGAATTACCAGATCTTATGGTTAATTAAGTTAATTAACTTAATTTTTATTAACTTTTTGAGAAACCTCGATTGTGGCTGCACCAGTCTACATTCCCACCAACAGTGCAAGAGGGTTCCCTTTTCTCCACATTCTCACCAACACTTGTTTTACCTTTTTGATTTTAGACAATGTGACACATATTAGGGGGTATCTCACTGTGGTTTTGATTTGCATTTCCCTGATTAGTGATGTTGAACATCTTTTCATGCGTCTATTGGCCACCTGCTGTCACCTTTGGAAAATGTATATTCGGGTTCTCTGCCAATTTCTAATCAGATCATTAGATTTTGGGTTTTTTTGTTTGTTTGTTTGTTTTGATAAGTTGTATTCTTAGCGGGTTACTATTTAAACTATGTAATCGAAGTTATCCTGTACAAGTTTCTCCTCCCATTCAGTAGGTTGACTTTTCATTTTGTGTTTCCTTTGCTGTGCTAAACTCTTTATTTTGGTGCAGTCCTGATGGTTTATTTTGCTTTTGTTTCCCTTGCCTTAGGAGACCTATCTAGAAAAATATTGCTAAGACTGATATCAAAGAAATTACCACCTATATTTTCTCCTAGGATTTTTATGGCTGCAGGTCTCACATTTAGGTCTTCAATCCATTTTAGTTTATTTCTGTGTATAAGAAGGTGGCCCATTTCATTCTTTCACACGTCGAAGACCAGTTTTTCCAGTACCATTCGAAAACATTGTCTGTTTCCCATTGCATATGTTTTCTCCTTTGTCCTAGACTAATTGACCATATAAGTGTGGGTTTATTTCTGTGTTCTGTTTTGTTCCATTGATCTCATGTCTGTTTTTATGCCATTGCCGTACTGTTTTGATCACTATAGTTCTGTATCATATCTTGAAAACTGAGATTGTAGTATCTCTAGTTTTGTTCAAGATTGCATTGGCTTCTTGGGGTCATTTGTGGTTCTACAAACTTTAGTATGCAAGTTCTGTGAAAAATGTTGTTGGCATGTTGATCGGGATTGCACTGAATCTGTAGATTGCTTTGGGTATTATAGATACTTTAACAGTATTTTTCCAATTCATGAGCATGGAGTATCTTTGCATTTGTTCATGTTGTCTTTGGTTTCTTCAGGGTCTTACAGTTTTCAGAGAATAGGTCTTTCACCTCAATTAAACTTATTCCTAGGCATTTTATTCTTTGGTGCAAGTCAACACTATTTGAGTGCCTACCATGTGCCCAATGGTATTTTAAAGTCTAGAAATGCAGAAATTTAGGTGCTAGGAATTACAGCACTGCTTTAAGGCAACAAAACTGTCCCTCATGGGATTTATATCTTAATGGGTGATAAAAAAAAATCACCATAGTGTTAAGATATGATAGGGGTTATGAAGGTACAGCATAGACCAGGAATAGAGTGTCAGGAGAAAAAATGAGAAGAACAAACCGAGGCCAAGAGCCATGTGACTATCTGGGGGTAGAAATTTCCATGCAGAAGAAATAGCAAGTGGGATGGGAGCTTGTTGGCCATATCTCTGGACAAGGCTTCTCAGGCCAGAAGCACCAGCATCACCTGGGAATGTCACAGAAATGCAGACTCTCAGGCTACACATGTTCCTGCCCACAACCCCCTCCGCATAAGGAACTCCAGGGGTGGACCTAGCAAGAAAGGCTTTAACAAGCCTTTCAGGTAATGTGAGCTTAAAGTTTGAGAACCCTGTGGTTCTCATGACATGGCTGGAGCAGAGTTATTGAAGGGAATAGTTACTCTCTTTTTCTGCTCCTCCCCTGCAGAAAAAAAAAATAAATAAATAAATAAGTAAGTAAATCCTTTATTTCCTTTTTCTTTACAGTGCAAAACATCCCCCAAATCCCCTCCACCTGCTCCTCTGGGCCTTTGTCTCTGTGGCATGCATTTCTGGGGAATCCCTCCTTCTCCCTCTCTGGAGCCTGCCTGCCTTTCATGAGCTAGTTCAAACATCACTCCTCAGGTGGGAGTTCCTTGATCCCACCAACAGCTGTCATTGCTCCCCACTCTGTGATCCCATAGTACTGTATCTGTCCTTTTTTACGATCACAACCGACTGCTGGGTATTAATAGCTTTTTGTGGCTGTCCTATCTTTGGTATTCCAGGAAGAAAGTTGTTTTACAAGCAAATTGAGAGTAAGGTGCTAGATCTTACTCTTCTTTTATATTCTCCCAGTGCCCAGATAGTATTTGGGAGATTTGGTAAAAGTTTAGAAGGATGTGAGGGAAGGGCGGGAGAAGGCAGGCAAGGGAGGAAATGAATACATTAGGAATCAAACTTCTGACATTTGCAGGCAGTTTCACCAGACTAGATTTCATAAAAATAAAGATGGTAGTGAGAACTAGAGGCCATTTGCCCCTCAGGCCTGCAGGGAGGATGTGGGGAATATTGAAAGCTACCAGCTGTATGTACCTATGTGCGATCTATCCCACCCTCTTGTCACTTTCTCCCTGCTCAATGCATTTCATGTATCACTCCAATGATTACCCAATTTTGGTCTCAGATACTTTCCTTCTCATGCTCTTCGGACTGCTTTGAACAGTATTGTACCTCATTATGGGCCCAACAACTGGTAGGTCAGTTCTTTCTAAAAAAGGGAACCTTGTAAGAAAAAGATGGATGGTAAAGTGGAATTATTACCAATTCAACCATCTCCCCCCAAATTTAGTACTTCTAAGCCAACTAATATAAAGATGCAAAATCTGTATTCGCAATCTCATTTCTAGAACAGCAAGATACCTAAAAGGACTTGAGAATGGAAAATATTTAACCAAGGTTTTTATATTTACACATACTGCTTGCTTATAGATTATTCACAGCTTCTGGTAAAAAAAAAAAAATACGTCTTTAAATATTACTCATAAGATTGTTCTCTTCATTCATAGTGTAATGGAAGCCAGTTTTTCACGTCACCCAACCTGAAAATGTTAACTTCAAAAAAAGAGAAACGGCCAAAGTGGGGCCCATGAAAATCGTACACCCTAAAGGGTGAGACCTGTAAACTCTCATTAACTACTATGACCATTAAAGGACAACATGGTCCTTGTTTCTTAGTTCAAGTGGCAAGTCATAGCTCCCAAACTTTGTGGAACACCTTATATACTTAACCAGTTGTTTTATTTATTTTTATTTTTATCTATTTTTTTAAAAGATTTTATTTATTTGACAGAGAGAGATCACAAGCAGGCAGAGAGGCAGGCAGGGAGAGAGAGGAGGAAGCAGGCTCCCTACCAAGCAGAGAGCCCGATGTGGGGCTTGATCCCAGCACCCTGGGACCATGACTGGAGCCGAAAGCAGAGGCTTTAACCCACTGAGCCACCCAGGCGCCCCATTAACCAATTGTTTTAAATCCGATTCTGCGAAGCTTCTGAGGATGCCCATATAATACTTTGACTAAGGCTTGGATGCCTGCCTTTTTTTGCCACTAACAGAAGCAAATGGTTTTCCATGTTTATTTTCCAGAACATCACTTGCCTTCTTCCAAAGCTCTCAGAATGCTCTCCTGTAGCACTTACCAATTTACAATGTCATTGTTTAATTGTGTTTTCTTCCTGACTAACATGTATATTCACTGGAAATAAAGAACCTCATCCACTTCAAGTTCAATCTCTACTCAAACTAATACCTGTTTTATTATTGTTATCTTTCCACCCACAGAAGTTGAGCCACACTAAGTTGCCAATATTAAATGTTTTCTCTAAAATAACAGCAGTTTCATATGCTTCAACCTCATAAAAGCTTTAACTAACTGAAAAATGACCTTTTTTTTCATGCTGTGGAAATACTAGCTGTTTACATGCAGATTTTCCATTGAAATATCAAGATGTATCAAGTTTACAGTGTATTGCCAGAGCTTCTCGAGCTTTAATGTGCAAAGGAATCACCAGAGGATCTTGTTAACATGCAGATTCTGCTTCAGGAGGGTTGGGGGTAGGACCTGACATTCTGCATTTTTAACAAGCTCCCAGGTGGGGCTGATGCTGTGGTTCATGGGTCACCCTTGGAATAACAAGTGTTTGGACTGCAGGATGAGGAGTCAAGATGTAAAACCTAGATCTGCCACCAGCGATTTGACTTTGTCACTTAATCTTTCTAGGCCTTACTTTCTGTAGGGTCCAGGGGTTCAAGTAGGTGGTCTATTACTTCCAAGTCTAATGTGGATGACCTGCGAAGGTCATGTTTACCTAAGTGATTAGAGAGTTCATACAGCACAGGGGTCAGGAGCACCAGCTCCAGCCTCAAATCGCCTGGGGTAGCATCCCAGCTTTTTCACTTACCCTATGACCTTTGAGAGTTAATCTCTCTGTGCTTCAGTTTCCCCCATCTGTAAAATTGAACTAATACTAAATGTATATACGTAAAGTGCTGAGGACAGACCCTGAGACAGACACATAAACTCCAACATAAGCTATTTTCAACACTAATATTCTCTGCAGTTTAATTTCTAAGAAGCATTCCTAAGGGAATTATCTGAAGTGTGGTATCACCAATTTTATAAAAATGTGGAACACTACATCTAGGTTCAACAAGAAGGGTTACTTATATATTATGAAATCTGTGCCCATTATAAATGCCTACTATATTAGTGCTCAAGATACAATATGAAATGTTAAGAAAACCAGACACAAAACTGCATTAACAGCTTATGTTCATGATTCCTTACAAATGATATGGTTAGCTATCTGGTGGGGGGAAATGCTCTAAAATATTAAGTGATTATTATGACCAAGAGACAGCATTAGGGGGTCTTGTTTTCTTCCTACATTATTTACTAATTCTACATGAGGAATGAACAACTTTTGTATTCAGAGAAATTTTTAAAATGTGTAAACCCCATGGTATCCCCCCCTCCAAAAGTCAACACTATTGCAAGGATTTCAGCTTCTGTTATGCCAAGTGTTCCAGAAGCATTGCAAATATGAATCAGAAGCCAGTAATTTAATAATACAGCACTCAATACCAAACTAATGACTGAAAAGAAAAACAAACGCGCTCAATTTTTTAGTTCTGAGCAAAATTTGAGATTGAGTATTCTAACGAAGCATTAAATGGCCAAAGTGGCTGCCTTGCTATGTGTCCCATAGATACCAAGGAAACTAGAAAACACAGGAGCAGGGTTTATGACTTTGCAGGTTGGCAAAATACCAGGCACAACCAGCATCATGCTGTTGTGTTGTTTAAGTAGATTTTCAAATAGAAATTCTGTGGTTGCCATACCACACTACAAATAAATTTGTATTTCGATCTTTTTTCATTCGAAAGTTAATACAATGAGTCAGGACATGCATTTGAAATGACTAGAGGGAGACTCCATTATGCTTATAGTCTGTTCCTCTATTACATATATTTTTCCGAGACTGAGCTAACCCATTATGTCTTGAAGAAAGTCCAGAAAAATATTTGCTAGCAGTTTCCTACACCATCAATTTCTTTTTAAAGCTACCGTAGTAGTGATAATCAGAACCTAGTCCAGGTTGAACATTAAAGGTTATTTCATCTTGTCTCTGTGGGGCATGTGTTGAAAGGAAAGTTTGTCTGCATAAATTTTCTGTTGCTACTCCACTGTCTGATAAAACTCCACATCCCTAATTTTTATTTGACTTCTCAGTACTTTGAACTTCTCACTTTTTGAGTAGATTTCACCTCTGATCTATGAATGCGTGATTATCTCCCTCACCAGGAACTTCAACCTGGAAACTAGAAAAAGAACGGAATAAAACCACTTTTCAATCACCTGCAAATCATTTTTCTTTGCCCCTCTCTCATACATTCTAGAACCTTGACTAAAGAGACCTCTGCCTTTAAACACAGGCTTTTGCTTAAAGAATATTGCAAAAGAATATTGCAAAAGATTAGCTTTGCAGCTAACTTTGTGGCTGATTGTCCTGTAACTCTGGATAACTGTCACCCAGAAAAAAAAAAAAAAGATATAACAGATCTCAAACATTTTCTCATCCTTTAATTTTGTGTATGTTTTGTAATATAATATAGGATAATAAATAGAACTGTAGATAACTCAAATGCTGGAGTCCACTTTACCTGTTGGGGTATGTTCCAAGGCCCCCAGTGAGGCCTGGAACTACAGATAGCACTGAACCCATTATATATATGCATACTGTGATAAATTTCGATATATGTTAGGCACAATAAGAGGTGAACAATAACAGAACAATTATATATATAGTATATTATGACAAGTTAGGTGAGTGTGGTCTCTCAAAATGTTGTGTACTGTACTCCCTCTTCTTGTGATGTGAGATGACATCCCTACGTGATACCTTGAAGTGGGGTTTACCTAGGCATTGTGAAGGCAGCATTAGAATATTACTGATTTATCTGATAATTTGGTGGGAGGATTATCTGCTTCAAGACCAGATGACTGCAGGTAACTGGAATCATGGAGAAGGGTTGGAGCAGGGCAGAAGGGATGGGGGGAGGGCTACTGTATGTAGAAACCAGGAGTACTCACAACAGTCAATCATGGAGCTTTGAAAATGGAAGGTGGCGATCTCAAAGTTCCATTAAGTCAGCCAACAACAGCCTATACAGAGACCAGTATTCACTTATCAAATTCTCATTGAGCACCTATATGTCCCAAGTTCCAGTGTTAAGAATATAAAGGACTAGAAATTAGGAAGGCAAAGCACTTATTCTTGTGAAGCCCATATTTTCATAAGGGAGATAGATAATATATAAGTGAACAAACAGTAACAATTAGATTCGTACAGTGGGTATGATGTAAAATGCTGTGACTTTCATTTCGAATGTTTGTCTATGCACCTAGCATAGTGCTAAGTATTCCACAAGAAATGTGGTTCGTGCTTTCAGTGAGTTTGTGCTGAAGTCCAGGTGGCAGACATTAATTAGAACTGTAATTGTTATAAAGGAGAAGTAGCACAGAGTGCTACTTACTCAGGAAAAACTATTAAGGCAGAGAGGTCTTTCTGAGGATGTTGTTCAAGGCAGGACTTTGAATGATGCCAATTTCCTAGAAGCAGCTATTCTAGCAAATGGCAGCTGGTGAGAAATGTGCTGTCTCCAAGTAGGGGATAAGGAACAAGGGGTATGTTATGCTTCTTCTGATCACAGATTATTTTTAACCAGTTTTAAAGGAAAATCTAGCCTGATAGGTTACTGTCGAGTACCTGAGACTTTACAAAGTACTTTCTCATGAACTCTCTCAGGTGTTCCTCACCTACAGTAACTTACAAGGAAGTGCTTTAAATTCTGCTGTAAATAAAGCAAGACATGAGCCTTTCCTAAACTCGGTTTCTAAACTATAGAACTGGATGTGATTCTCCCATTATAGGGTACACCCGAGATTGTGAATGGTACTCAGTAGAGCTCTTTGCCTGGTACACAGAATTTTCTGAATATTAGCTATTGACTTTAAAAGGCAGCTGAACTGCTGTGAGTTTGCTACAGTGCTGCAGAGGGAAGGCTGGAAGGAAGACAAAAGGAACAAGATGTGATCAGCATGTGAGGTTTACCAAAGGCAACACTCCCACCTGAGGAAATCAGACCCAAATGCCAAGAGACTCGATAGGCAGAGAACAGATGGCTATGGGAGAACCTTGTTTAGGAGGAAATGCACCTCCCATTCAATAGGCTTCAAACACAAGAATCTTCAAAACGGGGTGGAAAAAATATCACTGCTATTTTTTTTTCTTTTGTGTATTTTGTATCCATTTTTTTGAGAAAACCATATTCAGGGATATTAATCCTTTGTTAAAAGTCTGTCATGTATATGATATAATTTGTCTTTTGACTTTTTCTGTCAGGCAAAAGACAATATAAACAATTTTAATGGTTATAAAGTCAACTTTACCTTAATTCTTCCTCCTTTGTTGCAGTTTTGGATATATCTTGTTTAAAATGTCAAGTAGCTCTTCCACTCAATTATACAATGTTATTTTTTTCCCCCTTCTGGCTTTGCTGTCTTTGGACCTTACATGGAATTTTCTTTGTACCTGGTGTGAGGAGGAACATTATTTTATCCTAGAGGGCCTTTTACAGAAATGGGCAGACAAAGAGCCAACATACACAAAAAGGTATAGTTCATTCCCAGAGAAATGCAAATTAAAGCAACAAAAAGCTATTTTTCAAATAGAAGATTGATCATTTTTCAATTTTTTGGAGTTTCACTAATGTTGATGAGGCTGTAGAAAAAAACCAACTCACAGGGATAATGGAAATGTGAAATTGCTACTAACTCCTCAGAAAATAATCCCGCAGAATCTAGTAAGAGTTCTGATTCTTGCACCTTTGCATAAATCAATCTTACTCATAGAAATCATCTGTCCAAAAAGTTAGCGCGTGTAAGGGCCTGGTTAGCCAGAGGGAGCCATTTCATTGCAAGCTTGGATTGACCCTGCCCCACCCGGAGGAATTTACTTGCAAACCCCGGATATAGGGGCGGGCCAGGCTGGATGGAGACATCCAATCAGTGGGGTGCGCATATATTTGCTATGGTGAATTGGAATTCAATTGGCCACCTGTATTGCTGTCCGAGCATGACTGTGCAGGTTTCCCTGTATGCTGCAATTTCATTGGCCATCTGTGTGTGGGCTGGGCTCAACCACCTCTATAAAGCTTAGTCTGGGCTGCAGCGTGGGGGTAGTCGTCGACCGGGAGCGGCCTCGTCGACCGGGAGCGGCCTCGTCGACCGGGAGCGGCCTCGTCGACCGGGAGCGGCCTCGTCGACCGGGAGCGGCCTCGTCGACCGGGAGCGGCCTCGTCGACCGGGAGCGGCCTCGTCGACCGGGAGCGGCCTCCTCGGGTAGGGGAGTCGTGAGGAAGCGGGCTCGCCGGGGAGCGGCGCCACTGGGGGCCTTGTGGTCGGGAAGGGTAGGGGAGTCCTCGGGTAGGGGAGTCGTGAGGAAGCGGGCTCGCCGGGGAGCGGCGCCACTGGGGGCCTTGTGGTCGGGAAGGGTAGGGGAGTCCTCGGGTAGGGGAGTCGTGAGGAAGCGGGCTCGCCGGGGAGCGGCGCCACTGGGGGCCTTGTGGTCGGGAAGGGTAGTTGTTGGGTAGGGTAGTTGTTGGGTAGGGTAGTTGTTGGGTAGGGTAGTTGTTGGGTAGGGTAGTTGTTGGGTAGGGTAGTTGTTGGGTAGGGTAGTTGTTGGGTAGGGTAGTTGTTGGGTAGGGTAGTTGTTGGGTAGGGTAGTTGATGGGTAGGGTAGTCATTGAGGGGTGGCCTCGTCGGTGAGCGGCGCCGCCGGGGGTGTTGTGGTCGGCTAGGGTCCTTGTTGGCTAGGGTCGTGGTCGGGTAGTGGAGTTAGGAGCGTCGTCTTCGTGGCTGGCGTCCTGGTCGTTGTCGCCTCTTTGTAAGAGATGGCCCCGACTGGTCGGTTGGATTTTCTCTGCTTGGCGCGAAATAAAGCTTTGCTCGACTTTCGCATCACATCAATCTTGTTCCTTTGATCATGGACCCTAACAGTGTGCATTAGGATATTTATTGCAGCATTGATGTAGGGATTAAAAAAAAAAAAACTGAGAACTGGAAGTCCACCAGTAAATCCATTGGAAAAATCAAGATGTAAGTCAAGAGAAGTCTATAGTATGGAATATTATGAAGCTATTACAAAGAAAGAGTTATGGACACACACTGACCTAGAGGAATATGTATGATAGGTTAAATGAAAATAGAAAGCTTTAGAGTCATATGCATGATTTTTTAAAATTAGCTTTTGCATTGTAGGGCTGTTTCTCTGGGATGTTAATTCTTAGGAGGTAGGGAGGAGATGAGGGCATTTTTAGAGAGATTATCTTCTTCCTATCCCAGTAAAATGATACCAACGTAGGAGATTTCATTTGACCACCTAATTATGTATTTCATAGTAATTGGACTAGGAAAGGAGAAATCCAGGTTCTGTTTTGACTTACATGCCATGGATATATTACTGGATTACCTAATCTCTTCTAACACCTGTTGAGGAAATAGGGAACTATTAAATGCTCCAAGGTCCTCCTAGGACAAGATAATGTTTCCTCTGCACTTCTTACATTTTGCTGTAGTTATATACCAAGTTTAGAAGATCATAAATTAGTATGTCAGCTATGGCCCCCTAAAAAAGGGCCATCAGTCTTCACTTGAGAAGGTTCAGTGCATTTATGCCCATATTTAGCATATGGAAAATGTACACTCAGTCTGGAACACAGCCTACTTTTCACAGAATCTCCCAGTCATAAAACAATACATCTAGGAAGAAATGAGCAGACTTTAAACATGATTGCTCATCAGAATTACCTGCAAATCAAATAAATGCATATATACCCTATGCATACCCTGGAATTTACAAGAATCAGAATATCCAGAAACTAAGCCCAGGAATCTTTTAAAAAATGATAGCCAAGGGATTCTGAACCATCTCCTCTGTACACTAGTGTTTGTGAACTACAGATGAAGTTTATCGTATAAGGTCGAGCTGCCTGTCAACAGGCAGGGAAGACAACAAACATTTGTAAAGTCCCTACATAGGAAATACCTCTTAGTGCTAAGCCCTCCTGCACAGCTAGCAATATGTATGCAATTCAAACATGTTTGTGGAGTTT
Source organism: Meles meles (assembly GCF_922984935.1). Classification (NCBI taxonomy): domain Eukaryota; kingdom Metazoa; phylum Chordata; class Mammalia; order Carnivora; family Mustelidae; genus Meles; species Meles meles. The sequence continues at coordinate 79,441,068 of NC_060066.1, forward strand.
CAGTTTTCAGACTAGGATCCTTGACAAGGAATTTTTTTTAAGATTTTATTTATTTATTTATTTGACAGACAGAGAGAGAGATCACAAGCAGGCAGAGAGAGAGGGAGGGGGAAGCAGGCTCCCTGCCGAGCAGAGAGCCCGATGCGGGGCTCGATCCCAGGACCCTGAGATCATGACCTGAGCCAAGGGCAGAGGCTTAACCCACTGAGCCACCCAGGCGCCCCTTGATAAGGAATTTTTGCTAAAGTAGCATACAAGCCTTGCCATAGAGGGTTACCCTGAGCCACTTTAATTTGCAACTGATTCTCTGTGTCCTGATAGGCTGTGTCCTAATCTTTAGTCAAAGGGCATATACTTTGTGCAAAAACTCCATCATTGGGTGGATCCCTCTCTTTAAAACTTCGTTAAAGCTAATGGTCAAATTGTGGTTGTATAGTCCCTCTTAAAATGAAAAAAAAAAAAGTCTATTAACACCAGACCTTCAATGTCTGAAATCCTTGAAGAATATTACCATTAATAGAAAGACCAAGTGGAAAGGGAAGCGTTTGGAAACACTGAATCAAAGAAAATGGCACACATGGTATTTCTTTTTAGCTCTAAGGCAGTAAAGTACCAGATGTCCTGCAACAAAGTCTGAGGGGACCATGGAACCTCATGGGCGTAGCCATAGTGATAGCTTTAAAAAGCTCTTGTGCTTATAAAAACAAGCAACTTGGCACCATTAACTCCATAAGTTAGATTTAAGACTTTTTCCAGCCTGCATGTGATTTACTTAAACATTTGTAATGCTTACCTTTTGCATTAAAAGGGAGAATCTTTGTGAATAAGGGGTTTGTCCAGCCCCTATTTATGGGTCTTTCACATATAGTAGGTTGCTTAGTAAATATCTGCTGGCTCTATTAGTTACCACCTTCTAACTGTGCGGATGGAAAAGGAAAGGTCAACTGAAGTTCTCAAGTTGAAATAAGCTACACAACAAAAACACTGACTTCATTATCTAATGGGGATGGCAGGAAATGGTGAGTTTGAAAATCCACAGCAGAACCATAGAGTACAAAGTCTCAAATTCTACAATCTTAAAATGAGCCTTGGTTAATTTCAGGGCATACAATGAGTCGATACAGTTACAAAATTATCAATGACCAGTCCTTCATGTTCTATTTCCTAGAAATCTATGGAATTATCCAAATAGGATGTTGCTCACACCTGTCTGACCACTGCTCCTTTGTCTTCATTGACGGAACCCCTCCCTACTTCCACCCCATTTGCTGCTCACATTATCACTCAGAACAGTCTCTGCAAGCTCTCTATTCTCTGCTCGAAACAAGCTGATTGTTTTTCAGGGCACTAGTTCTATTATCTGTGTTCTGATGAGTTTCAGGCCTTTATTTCCTGCTCTTGCTTCTTCATGTTTCCAGTCCCATATGTTCATAATGGCTGCTGGACATTTCTATGCAGATACCAACTTCTTTGAAACTGTTTATCCTCTAACACTCCTCCTCTTCCTATCCTCATTCAGGATGGAGAAATCTAACCACCCAAGGTCAAAACTGCTCATTTTTTTTCTTCCCCACTATCATTACTCACTGAATCTTAGCACTCCTTTTTCCCAGCAACAATGTCTTCCCTCCATTTCATTTCTCTCAATCTGCTTTCATTATATCATTCTCATGTGGCCATAATAACCTCCTAACTTCCAGTTCCCTGCCTCCGTCAGTTCTATGTGTCGGTACCAAATTAATCCTCCTCAAGCACATTTATGTCAGGTCGCTCTGCTGATCTAGAACACTTCAGTAGGCCACGACTTCTCAAGAATGCTGTCCAAATTCATTTGTCTGACGTCCAAAACCCTCTGTAACTCTTTCCCTTTCCCCTCTGTTCTGGTCTGAGGAGTCTGCCATTTCACCAGATATGATCACAGCTCGCTCCTACTCCATCCACTCCATTCTTAGCACCTAGGATGCTGTCCTGTGCTCTGTCCTCCCATGTGAAAGGTCCCTTCCCTTCAACGTCTAGATTTATGTTTCATCTCTAGCGTGACCAAACAAACTCAGAGACCACCTCTAACAGCTTTTTTGTTAGCCCTAGGCATCTTTAGTACAGAGCCTGTATCTTCAACTACTTTATATGCTTCCCCTAGTATTTCATAAATAGTAAATGCTCAAAAGATTTATTTTGATTATTTATTTTGATTAGATTTAGAAGCTGGCCTATTGCCTTGTTTATGATTCTCCATCCAACTTGCCCAAAACCAATGAAAGAAAAAAGAACCCAAAGAAAATACTGGAGGCTAGGCTAAGTACCCCCGCCTCCAAGGTTCAAACAAAGTTCTGTGAATAGAATTCAGGCTCTTCTGTCTCTGTTCAAATAATGCATGTCTCCTAAGACTGGGAAATCTGTCCTTGGGGAGAGGTACCAGCCCAGATGGAGATGTGGAGGAATGACTCTTGCCATAGGAAATTTTCTAACTTCCAGTTTGAAAAAATTCTTTTAGGGGGATTTTATGATATACATGCGTGTCCCTCACCATAACCAACAACTGGTCCTTGTTTATGTGGGAGAGGCAATTAGCATAGACCTGGATGGTTTCCCTAAGATTTTGCAAATTCTGTGTTTCTGACCCTTAGAAGAATAAGTCATGATTTTACCTGGCTGAAATTTCTTTAGCCAAACTACCTTTTAAAAAATACTAAAAACGCAGTTCTTCTTTCCAGCCACAGATTTTTATTTTTTCAAATATTCATAGTATAAAAACATAATTCTTAAAACCCTGGTATGAGTTTCCAGATAGATTTATTTTTCTAAGATCTTACTCATTTTAGAGCAAGCGAGCACACAAGTGGGGTGGGGTCAAGAGAGAGAGAGACAGAATCTGAAGCAGATTCTTCACTGAGTGGGGGCTTGATCCCACAACTGCGAGATCATGACTTGAGCTGAAACCAAGAGATGTTCAACTGACTGAACCACCCAGGCACCCCAGATACATTACTTTCTTAATTATGCTAACTGGGATTGATGAAGTCTTAATATATTTTGCTGTGAAGAATTGGCTAATCCTAAGAATAGATTGCATATTCTAGAAAATGATGGACCCAGGGACTGAACCAAAGTATGCTAGCTTGGAGGGTATAAATGTAAGTCTTCAGGAAAGAAAAAAAAGAGACGCACACCCATCTTTGTCTTCTAGTGTGAGAGATTCAGTCCCAAAGCCTGCTTCTAATAGTATGCCAACTAGGCTGAAACCAAAGTGTCAACAGGGCAACATTTCCTCTGACAGCTAGAGGGGAGAATCTGTCCATGCCTTCTAGCTTCTGGTGACTGTGGCTACCTCATTCCAAACTTTCTCCTTGGTCACACTGCCTTGTCAGATCTCTTGCTTCTCTAAGGACATGTGTGATTGCATTTTTAGGCTCTTCCAGATAACCCAGTGCAATCTCTTGTCTTGATATTCTTAATAAATTTGCAATGCTCTTTTCTTTTCTGTCTTACAAGGGAATACACATTCTAGGGATTAGAACATAGATGTATTTTGTGAGCCATTATTCAGCCTACCAGAATGATGATTATTCTGCATACATAAAAAACTTAAAGTTTTAAACTATAAAACACCAAAAATATTAGTGTCTATACCATATGGTCAACAATGATTATCCTTGGGAGTGGGTCGACCAAGAATTTTCACTTTCACTACCACACGTGCTGCTTTTTCCCCCCCTAATATTACTGTGCTTTTGAGACTGTTCACTCTTCTATAAAGAACGTGTAACTGATATGTTTGTATTGAGGGATAAAAAGATAAGGATTAAAGTGAAAAATTCCAGCCCTATGAAAGCAAAATGATGCCCTAATTGGGTATCTTTCTCCTTCATTTCATGGCACTTCTTTCCTGCACGCCTCTCCCTCGTCCTTGTGTAGCTGCTCTTTCACTCATCTGAGCAACATAGATTGAAAACACACTTGAGGCAATGTAATCCAAACTTGGATTTGCTTGGCTTCAAAGTCCCTCCTGTTCCCTCTGTTGCAGGAGGTTTCTCTGAATTTCTCACTTCAAAGACCAAAGAAAGAACTTTCCAGAAGAAAGGGGACAAGGAGAAGAATTGGAAGGAATAGGGAATTTTTTTTTTTTTTTTTGACCTGTGCTCTGAGATGTCTTTGGTTTTGTGTGTGTTTGTTTTCCTCTCAACAAAGGCTGCAGTGTCCTGTGTGGGGATAAATCAAGCCTTACCTTTCATGTCCAAAACTCTACCACTTGTGGAAGGTTTCTTTGCTATGCTGCTGACATAGTATCATTTGTCCACTTTCTCAATTTGGATTCTTGGAGCAGTTGCTATCTGTTAGGCAAGGATAGTAGGAGAATGTCCCAAGAAGTCCAATTTCCCTTCAATCTGCTGCTAGCGCCCAGTGCCACAGATTTAAGATACATAGATCTCATTGGTGACTAGTAACTTCCCTCATCGCTCTCCTCTAACATCCAGTTTCTTTACAAATCCCTCAGAAAGATCAAAGTTTCCACTGGTCTGAGCAAACTAAGCATTTGGAATTACACAGCAATGTCCTTTCCCTAGAAACAAGACTTCATCACATTAAAGGACAAATCTGGAAACCCATCTTCTTTTCTATAGATATTTTAAAGAATTAGTCACTGTTGCATTATATCTACTTGGCCCTACTTTGCACTTTTTGCATGACAGAAGACATTTTCTATTGTTTTGGAGAAATAACCAACTGTTTTAACATATATATGCAATCAGGCATTTAATTAAAGCAACTTAGTTTATCACTAGGTGCATTTATTGTACTGTCTAATCACGGAGGTAAACACAGCTGCTATGGGCATGTGGGGAGAATACTCTGGGAAAAGGGGGCGTGGTGGGGAAATCTGTTTAAAAGCTGCCAACTTATCTTTCCTTTACTCGAAATTTTGAAGAGAGGGGCTAGTTTTCACTGACAACAAGGGCAGCAGCCAAGTATATACTTTTTAAAGAGATGAAGAAATCTAGATTTCATAGAAATGAATCATGGGAAATGTGTATAACCAAGCTTCTCAAAACTGATGTGCATAGAAATCACCTGGAATCTTGTGAAAATGCAGATTCCAATTTGGTGGGGCTGGGCTGGGGCCTGAGATTTTCGAAAAGGCATTTCTGGTATGCCCCCCCCCCCCCCCAGGTCGTGCTGATACTGCTGGGGTTGTGGGGTTGGTCCAAGAGAAGAGCAAGATTGAGAGGAGCCCGTCAAATGATTCAAGGTCACCATCTTTTTGAAATCAAGAAAACATCCACATCTTTTGTTTTCAGGGGCCAAAATGTAGTGTCCTTTTTTGATGAATTAAAGAAGCTCTAATCCAGAGGAGTGCCTTTCTGATATTCCAAGCCTGCAATAATAGCTCCTATTTCTTTCAGTGGCTTGGTTTACTCTGGGCTTTAAAAATGTACATATTTTTAAATTTCCAAATGCTACCATACTCATTGAGAGTAGAAACAGAATCCTGATAGTGCTGGATGCATATTAAATATTTAACATATGTGTCACTAATTGAGTAAGACTCTTCTGTTTCTATAAGGTATTTCCAGTAACCCCTGTCAGTGAATTGCCCCTTTTGCTAATTAAACAATGGAGAGAGCTTAGGTAGACACTGGGTCTAAGCTTTAAATGTGAACAGGGATTAAAGGCAGGTTTTAGGTTAAGGCTTACTATTAGATTTCAAAAAAAATACTCTGAGATCTCTGGGAAGCGGTCACCACCTTAAAGCACTGTCCTTCCCATCAGGAGTGCTGTGCCAACACCCTTGACATTGCTCCTCATTCAAAGCGAGCCTTCTTTTTCAATTCTTTTCCCTTCTGTTTTTGTATGAACATAACATTTGTCAGTGGGCTAATCCTATGTATCTTCGAGGGGTTGGAGGTGAGTAAAGAGATCATGGACAACATGTATGTCCCAGCACCTATCATGATACATCTCATTTGTGTATAATTAGGTGTACTTATGATCAGAATTCAAACTTAGGGATCTTGTGAATATGACCATTTCCTAAATCATTTTTAGACAAAAACTTTAGCTTTGAAATTTTGAAAATACTTTTGAAATCTGTTACTTTGATTTAGAGCTTACATAAAATCAGGATTAAAATTCGTGGGTCGCATCTAACAATTATTAGAGCATTTGAACTTCAGCCTTGTTTTGTGCTAGGAGAGAGAGATGCGGGCAGTAAATAGCAACTGAATGCAGCTATAGATTGGAAATGCATACAGAAGTTAATTTAATATAGAAGGCTAAAGTAGCCTTCCACTAGCCAGGATACTGTAAAATCAGTCTTCTCTCAGAAATAAAGAAAAACAATGAAGCCATTAGTAGAGTAGGAAGCACTTTCAAAATGCTCATTGTGTCAAATGCTTATGATGGAAACTGCAATTATAAATCTGGGTGACTTAGAAATAGTACATAAAATATTCTCAAGCTGCCTATAAACTTGCCAGAGCCCTTACTGTCTATATATTGTTACACACAATATATTATTTGCCAAGTTCCACAAACCTAATTTCTAGAGCAGAGGCTCCTGGTCACCTTCCCCCCCCCTTTTTTTGGAAGTAGAGTCATGAACTGATTACATGGAGGAAATGACTCATTAGGGTCCCCCATACATACTTGAAATAAGAAAATATGGCTAAGTGTCCTCTGCAGACAGGCTACTTAACCAGTTTTCTCTATTCAGACTTTATTCATTTACCAAACCAAACTTCAGATCACGTTTGTCTATTAAAATCCTCACCATCCTACTGGAAAGTGAATTGTGCCTAGTGAAGGAACTAATCTTTAAAACGAGCTTACTTTTTTGGGAGAAGGCTTTGAACATCCTAAACTTTCAGTGTCCACAAGAGCTGAAACCTCTCTCTGGCCTTCTAGAAGAAATTTTCATAGCCTTGTGAGGGTTTGTACTCTCCAGTTTGTTTCCCAAAACAGATGTTAACGGATCTTTATCTTGCTTCTTGTATTTAAGATACTGTCCTACACTGGCATATCAGATGATCTGTTCTGTGTGTTTCTCTGTGCTTTGCGACATGGAAAGCTGTGTTGATTTACATGCTGATTTTAGTCTCTGACAAAATTCTCCCTGCTACCGCAGCGACAGGGCTGGCAGTCAGCTGTGGGTAGAAATGTAGGTCTCCTAAATCAAACTGATGGCTCTTCCGAGGCTGCCAGATGCTGCAGGACATGAAACTGCAGCCCAGTTGTTAAACCCTGCTGTTTGTCTCTACAAGCTGCTCCAAAGCCTGGGTGGGGGAGCTTGGTTCCTACTGCATCCTTGTTTCTGCCCTGGAATGATGTGGTTTCCGGTGGCTGAGCCATCTTCAGAAGGGCGGAGCTAGGATTATCACTCACTTACACCCTGTCCAGGTGCTAGCCCAAGCCTGGGTATCAGAGCGGGTTGCTGTAGACTCATCAGGCCAAAGGGACTCCGATGAGATTGAGATTTGGAATCCCTCTCAGTACAAGTCAGCTTGGAGTGCAAGTACTACACAGCTCTGTGACTCTGTCCACTGTTGCCTCTCCATGGGATAACCAAGCTGTTGAGTGGGGTACCACTAGACCATCTTATTCCTCAACCCACCCCTTCCCATCTGATACTCAGGGCTCGGCACTGCCTGATTCCGATGTCCTCTCCCTTTCTCTTGAGTTCTCTCCAGAATCTCTGACATCCCTTGGTGAGAAATGGCTTATGTAAGATATGCCATACCCCATCTTTCAGACAAGTGTGTGTGTGTGTGTGTGTGTGTGTGTGTGTGTGTGTATACATACGTACATACTCGCACGGGGGACGGGGTTCAGATAGCACTCCACCCCAAACTGGAAGCCTTCTCCGGCTTGTGTCAAGAGCTGATACAAATAGGTAATTTAGAGAGGTGGTACTCAGTTCCACACACTGGATTTATCGGAGTGTGATCACCAGCCCAAACAGAGCCCCTGCTCCTATATCCTGGAGTCCTGGAAATGAGCGCTGTCACAAGTTTCTTTCAAATTCTCTATAGAAACCCTGATCAATCTGATATTTTCCAAACTATCATAATCTGGATTTTCTAATCAATTAGCATTTCAGCTGTTGTGTATTTAAGTGCCTATTGTTTGTAAGTAACAGAAACCAATTTGAGATACTTTAGAATAAAAAGGGGAATTTATTGTGAGGATTCAGACTGGGCTCTGGGACTTGAAGGTGAAATCGTGGACCTTTCTCAAAAGCTTTGGTCTCACCAGACCTCCTACAGTCTCTCAGTATCATAGTACCTGGATTCTGAAGAGAAAGAAGTGGCTATCCATGTTTCAACTAACAAAGGCCAGGGGCACAATTTTAGGTAACTCAAACCAAAACCTGGTGCCAAGCTCTACAGACAAGGTGCAGAGCTGGGGATCTCTGTGGCCCAGGCTCCAATAAGTACCCACTACAGGAAGTATTCATTTTTTTTTTTTTTTTACATTAAGACAATAGTAGTGATCAAATCTTTACATCTCCTTAATCTGCACTTCATACAAGCCTACTTAAAATGTTCTCAGAAGGGTTGCAGATGAACCCCGTAGTTCTGAGCTTGGGTTTGCTGGACCTATAAAGATCCACGCTAGGATTCTGAACATTCTTCAGCCACTCCAGTGTTCTGAGAAGCCTTCACTTCCTTACCAGGATAAAGCTGCACAGGATCACTAGTCCCTTGAGTTTCTTGGATTTTTAGCTAAAATGTTAAGTTGTTGTGGTAATGTTCTGTGTTCTCATGGTAGAGGTTCATTATATGTATCTTTATTTTTTTAATTTTTTTCCATTTTATTTATTTTTTCAGCGTAACAGTATTCATTGTTTTTGCACAATACCCAGTGCTCCATGCAATATGTGCCCTCCCTATTACCCACCACCTGTTCCCCCAACCTCCCACCCCTGACCCTTCAAAACCCTCAGGTTGTTTTTCAGAGTCCATAGTCTCTTATGGTTCACCTCCCCTTCCAAATTTTTTTTTTTTAATAAACATATAATGTATTTTTATCCCCAGGGGTACAGGTCTGTGAATCGCCAGGTTTACACACTTCACAGCACTCACGATAGCACATACCCTCCCCAATGTCCATAGCCCCCTCCCCCTCTTCCAATCCCACCTCCCCCCAGCAACCCCCAGTTTGTTTTGTGAGATTAAGAGTCATTTATGGTTTGTCTCCCTCCCAATCCCATCTTGTTTCATTTATTCTTCTCCTATCCCCCTAACCCCCCATGTTGCTTCTCCATGTCCTCATATCAGGGAGATCATATGATAGTTGTCTTTCTCCGATTGACTTATTTCACTAAGCATGATACACTCTAGTTCCATCCACGTCGTCGCAAATGGCAAGACTTCATTTTTTGATGGCTGCATAGTATTCCATTGTGTATATATATGTATCTTTATTTAATCATGGAGAAGGTAAACTCAGAAGCAGACACAGTACTAATAGCAAACACTCACGTAGTGTCTTCTGTGTGTCTGTGCTCTTCCAATACTGCAGACGTGATGTTTCCAAAGCTGCAGTTCATCGACAAGGGGGTTCGTAGAAGGAGATATTTAAGTGCCAAAGAAGACTGCGAGCCACCCAACCAAGTCTTCAGTTAGAGTTCAGCATCAGCGGTGATCCTCATGCAGAGGTAGAAACATCTCGCTCTTAACAGGGAGTTAGTAATTCCCAGAACAAACTTCATAACTGAGTCTTCTTTGGCTTGCCACCCTTGAGTTTGATTCTAGCCACAGTTTCACACATTCCTAAGTTATAGTTTTGGTCTGTGTTCAAAGTAACCCTTCAGTGTTCTTGCATTTGTTACTGTGTTGGACATCTGGGGTTAGACTGTTTAGCAAGATAAAATATCCTCATTAGACTATAGAACACTTTGAAACCACATAGGGCTGTTGTCCTCTTTCAAGAATTTGAAATGTGTTCTCTGATCTGCCACATGGCTTGTCTATCGCTTCAAAACCACAAAGTAGCTATTTAATAACAATCCAAATCTAAGTGCTACTTTGTTAGATAATGAACCAGATAGCTTTTCATAAATATTCATGGCAACACTCAGAGATGAATGATATCCCCTCCTTTACAGATAAGGCAGCTGAGGCTTGGCAAATAGCTTGATAAAAAGTACTCCAAAGCACCCCAGGAGTGGAAGCTATAACATTCTAGGCAGCAGAGACTGTACCTGTTTCCTGTTGTATTCTCAGTCCCCAGCACAAAATGGGTCCATAATAAATACACAAGTAAGAAATAAACGAACGACTCTCACTTGGAAGTCCATGCTCCTTTCTGCTATATTGTTTCCTTTAAGATTACCCTGACATACATTTTGTGCCTAAGTGAAGAAATAATTTATCAGCCCTAATAGGAGAAAAATATTCTATTGTCATAGAATAAATGTATACTTCTACCCATTGGCTTGTCTTTTTGTGTTGACATGAAGGTTAGCTGCAGTATATAGAAATAAATCACAATAAGAAAACCAATCACCATAAATCCATGCTTGAGGAAAGGGGCAGTCATAATTTTGTTTGAATGCCGGTACAATATGTGAGCTACCAAAATTCACCTAATTCTGGGATCTTTTCCCCCCAGATAACAATATATAAAAGGTAATTCCATTGAAATAATCTTGTCAGTATGTTTAGTTGATGTTTTATAGCAGTAAAAATGTACTTAACTGAAAACCTCAAACAAAGTTACTGGAAGGAAAGATAAATACACGGGTGATCTGTGTTATGAAAATCATGCGGCAAAATTGCTCTAACTTTACTCTTAACATCTGTTGATCATGCCACATTGCTTTAAACATTTGAATTCCAGCTCTAAGTATTCATTGGTCTGAAAGAAATACTGTATGAATTATAACATTTACCTGCAGCCCTTAAAAAAATAAGGAGGGGGTATGCAGAAGACTTTCTTTGTCTAGGGAAATGCTGCCCAATGTTTGCTGGAGAAAATGGCTATATTGATTCAGGACAATGGTTTATATTATCTTAGTAAATATAGTTTGAGGTCAATTACCAGAAATGCTAGTTTTTCACTGAGTTTATAAACTTCCTGGTATTTATAAAACTGAAAGAATGTGTGCTGTTCAACTTGTAACCATGATTATTCAGTGGGCCACTTTAAGTAAATACATAACCATCTGGTTCCAAGAGACCAGCAAAGACCTCACAGCTTCAGATCTGTAAATAGTGCCTCTCTATTAAAGCTCCTGTATTAGTGTTTGAAAAACACTAAATGTGGTTCAGGACAATATATAAGGTCAATCTTAGTTTTGTAAGCTTCATGATTATATGACCCAAAATAGATTGAGACCAGAGAGGGATAAATTCCTTTTGGGTTGTGGATCCTTTTGTGAAGCTGAAGAATATTGGATAGCTAGCCTCACCCCACCCCCAAAATGGACAGAATATTACATGCAGCTTTAGAAGATTCTCTGATCTGAAGTTCATCAGTCTACATTAAGAATATAACTATCACTTCAATTTTTAGGCACAGGTGTACACGAATTTAAAACTACATATTAGCCTATTTTTCTCTTTAAACTCATTATATTCATGTGGCTCTAAGTGCCCCAAACCATAATGATACAAATGTGAGAATAGTTATTCTAGCAAAGTGGTATTTGATACTGTGCTGTTTATCCAGGCCTTCCCCTTTCTCTTGTCCACCGTGCAGTAGCTTATATTCCTTAACCTTACGTGGAGTGGCCTGCTCGGAGTTTCTGGTTGTTGAAGTGTAGGATTTTCTCTGGAAACTTGTTAGACGTCATATTCAGGAAATGGGCGAAAACTGAATGTGGAATATAATAAAACTTCTGAGCATGATGCTTCCCTTTTCCAGCTAATTCCATGGTGGTATTACTCAGCTAAAATCTGTACATCAATACCTTTGCCTTCCTTAAGTATCAGTTAGGATGTTTCTGTCTGAAATAGACATCTGTCTCCAGGATTTTACAAATCCAATTGGAGAGGAGAGGCTATACATGGAACAAGAAAATAGTGAATTACTCAGTATTGATCAGAATTGTAAATATTGATAGGGGATAATGGATGCTAAGAGCAAGTCTCATTATAAACATAATGAGTATTAGTGTGTTCCCCAGCTTATTCGAGCTTAAATCCTACTTTATAACACTGATTAACATTCAAAACAAACTAAAGAACTATTATCTAGAATTACCACAAAAAATTTTCCTGAGGCTGGGGGAAGCCCTTGAGAAATAGACAGGATGTGAGTTTGGTTTGGTCCAGGATCACCAGGGATTATTTGTTTAAAAAAAATTCATTACTGGGCACTACCTCTGTCCTATGAAATCATAATTTTTGATGTGGTGGCCTTGGATCTCCACATTTTAATACCATCTCTGCTTGCCTTTATGAAGAGTCAGGCATGAGAACCCCCTTATGGACTTGTGTGATGAAGAGGAAAGGTGTCCATACCATGTAGACAAACAGTGTTCAACAGTAAAATGCTTTGAGCTCTTTGAGTCTAACCTCAAAACTTGAGAACTTAAAAGATTTTGTAAATAGTGACCTCTTCCAGGCTATCATTTGCTGGACCTAATAAAATGAACGTCTCCTATTGCTAAAATAGTCCTTTCGGATTTCCATTTCAGCACATAGTTTCAAACATTTACTTCCTGCCAAAAAATTCAAATAATGCAAGTTTGTGTATATGTAAGTCACAAACACATCTACATAATTTCTCTTGATTTTTTTATGGGGACATGTGGAGGCACTGATAGCCTTATATGGCAAACTTCATAGAAGTAAAACAAGGGAAGAAAATAATTACAGAGTAAAAGGAGTTCGATGCACTTTATTCCTTCATGACTGTGAGATCTGGATAAAATTTGAGGGTCCACTAAGTCTGATGCCCAGAAGGGCTTCTGATGAAAAATTCGTATTTTTCCTCCGTGAGAAACAATTAAAAAAAAAAAGTCTAAATCCTTATTAAATAGTAGGACTTTTACTGAGGCTCTACTAAGGATCAGGTCCTTTATTTCACTTACTGCCCATTCAGCATCCAACACAGCTCCATAAAGGAGGTGGTATGTCTCTAAATCCTTTTCATGGATTAAGAAACTGAAGCTGTAAGAAGTTGCATGGCCTGCTTAAGGTCTTAAGGACCATTAAGTGCCAAAACAGAGTCTTAAATCTCTTCTCTGTGCTGTGCTTGTTTTCCTGTAGCACATTTCCTGAGAGCAGCAGGAGCTCTAAACATTAGGCCTCTAGCCCAGGCCACCCCTCATTTCCTGGCGGCAGACCATTTCTGTAGAGGGGAGCAGCCCACACTGGTTTCAGCTTGGGTGGGGTCTGCTGATCCTGGAAACTTCCACCAGCATCACAAGGTCCCCAGTGTCTCCTTTCTACTCCAACAAGCAGAGTAGAGCAGTGATTACCAATGTGGACTTGGGTTTGATAATGACTAGCTGTTTAGTGTTAAGTGAGTTATCCAGCCTCTGAGACTCTTCCCTCAGTTGCACAATGGGAGTGATCTCTACCTCACAGAGCTGTATGGGTTTAACAGCTTTAGTGAGGTGTCATTTACATGCTCTAAAATCAATATAAGTATAAGTTTCATTGAATTTGGTAAGCATCTTTAGTTGGGAAACTGCCACCACAACCTAGTTTTAGGACTTTTGCATCACCCCATAAAGTAAAAGGCCTTTTTCTTTTCTTTCTTTTTTTTTTTTTTAAAGATTTTTTATTTATTTGACAGAGATCACAAGTAGACAGAGAGGCAGGCAGAGAGAGAGAGAGAGAGAGGGAAGCAGGCTCACTGCTGAGCAGAGAGCCTGATGCGGGACTCGATCCCAGGACCCTGAGATCATGACCTGAGCCAAAGGCAGCGGCTTAACCCACTGAGCCACCCAGGCGCCCCTAAAGGGCCTTTTTCAATCCCTAATGCCTACCCTTCCTTGGTCCCAGAAACCATTTGATTGCTTTCCGTTCCAGCAGTTTCGCTTTTTCCAGAATACCACGTGAATGGAAACAGTATGTAGTCTTTTGTTTTAGTGTTTTTCACTTAGCATGTTGTTTTTTGGTGCATGGATTTTGTTTGTACCTTGTATCACTAGTTCATCCCTTTTATTGCTGAAAAGTATTCCATTGTATAACCTACCACATCTTATTTATGTTTGGGTGGTATCTATTTGGGGTTACTATGGACAATGCTGCTACAAATAGTCATATAAATATTTCTGTGGCCATAGGTTTTTTTCTTGGGTAGATGCCTAGAAGTACAATTGCTGAGCCAAATAAGTATATGTTTAATATTATAAGATGCTATCAGACTTTTCAAAGTGGCTCTACCATTTTGCATTCCCACCTACAGTACATAGTGTTTCGGTTTCTCCACATCCTCAACAACACTTCGTATTGTTCACCTTTCCAACATGAATTATTCCAGTGGGCATGGAATGGTGTCTCAATGTGGGCTTAATTTAATTTCCTTAATCAATGATGTTGATCTTCTTTGTGTCTTGTGGACCATTTGTCTATCTTCTGTGGAGTGTCTGTTCAACTTATATACCTTCATTCGTGTAGTGTTTATTCATAAAGAAAACTATGTATCTTTTGTGTAAGGTGTGTTCAAATATTTTGCCCAATTTAAAAATACGTTGTATGGTTACTCACATAACATAACAAAATTTTCTTACTATGTATTTTAAGCGTTTTTTATATTTTTTGGAAACAAATTTTTCATTAGATATTTCTGCAAATATTTTCTCAGTCTTTAACTTTTCATTTTCTTGCTGGTATACCTCAAAGACCAAAGTACTTCTAATAAAAGCTGACTTACTAATTTTTTTCTTGTATGACCCAATAAACATATGCCAGAAAAGAAGATGCTTTGGGTGTCACATCTCAGAAATCTTGCTTAACCCAAAGTCATGGATTTTTTCCCTAGGTTTTCTCCTAGAATTTTTAGCTTTAAAGTAAGTTCTCATTTAGATTTATGATCTGTTTTGAGTTAACTTTTGTGCATGGTATAAGAATCAAGGTACCTTTTTTTGAATGTAGATGGCCAAGTATCCTAGCACTATTTA
Source organism: Meles meles (assembly GCF_922984935.1). Lineage (NCBI taxonomy): Eukaryota > Metazoa > Chordata > Mammalia > Carnivora > Mustelidae > Meles > Meles meles. Next base: position 79,456,144 of record NC_060066.1, read on the forward strand.
TTGAAAAGATTTTCTTTTCACTATTGGTTTACTTCACCCCTTTGTTAAAAAATCAGTTAACCATTTAAACATCTTTCCAAATTTTCCATTCTCTTTCATTGATCTGTATTTCTTTTCTTTTTTTTTTTAAGATTTTATTTATTTATTTGACGGAGAGAGATCACAGGTAGATAGAGAGGCAGGCAGAGAGAGAGAGAGGGAAGCAGGCTCCCTGCTGAGCAGAGAGCCCGATGCGGGACTCGATCCCAGGACCTGAGATCATGACCTGAGCTGAAGGCAGCGGCTTAACCCACTGAGCCACCCAGGCGCCCCCTGTATTTCTTTTTTTTTTTTAAAGATTTTATTTATTTATTTGACAGATAGAGATCACAAGTAGGGAGAGAGGCAGGCAGAGAGAGGGAGAGAGGCAGGCAGAGAGAGAGAGGAGGAAGCAGGCTCCCTGCCAAGCAGAGAGCCCGATGCGGGACTCGATCCCAGGACCCTGAGATCATGACCTGAGCTGAAGGCAGCAGCTTAAACCACTGAGCCACCCAGGCGCCCCCTGTATTTCTTTTCTTAGGCCAATACCATACTATTTGATTATTTTTATATTGCTTTGAAATCAGGTAGTATATAAGTCCTCTAACTTTGCTGTTCTTCTTAAAAAAATATTTGGTATTGAGGAGAGCACAATCAGCAACCTCTTTGACCTCAGCCACAGCAACTTCTTCCTAGAAACATTGTCAAAGGCAAGGGAAGCAAGAACAAAAATGAACTATTGGGACTTCAAGATCAAAAGGTTTTGCCCAACAAAGGAAACAGTCAGCAAAACCAAAAGACAACTGACAGAATGGGAGAAGATATTTGCAAACATATCAGATAAAGGGCTAGTATCCCAAATCTATAAAGAACTTACCAAACTCAATGCCCACAGAACAAATAATCCAATTAAGAAATAGGTAGAGGAAATGAACAGACATTTCTGCAAAGAAGACATCCTGATGGCCAAGAGACACACATGAAAAAGTGCTCCACATCACTCGGCATCAGGGAAATAGAAATCAAAATCACAATGAGATACCACCTCACACCGTCAGAATGGCTAAAATTAACAAGTCAGGAAATGACAGATGCTGGCGAGGATGCAGGGAAAGGGGAACCCTCTCACACCTTTGGTGGGAATGCAAGCTGGTGTAGCCACTCTGGAAAACAACATAGAGGTTCTTCAGAAAGTTGACCCAGCAACCACACTACTGGGTATTTACCCTAAAGATACAAATGTAGTGATCCAAGCGGCATGTGCACCTGAATGTTTATAACGGCAATGTCCACAATAGCCCAACTATAGAGAGAACGTAGATGTCCATCGACTGACACACACACACACACACACACACACACACTGGAATATTATGCAGCCATCAAAAGAAATGAAATCTTGCCATTTGCAACATGGATGGAACTAGAGGGTATTAGGCTGAGTGAAATAAGTCAATCAGAGAAAGATAATTATATGATCTCCTCAATATGAGGCATTTGAGAGGCAAAGTAGGGGATTTGGGGGTGAGGAGGGAAAAAAATGAAACAAGATGGGATCAGGAGGGAGGCAAACCATAAGAGACTCTTAATCTCACAAAACAAACTGAGGGTTGTTGGGGGGAGGGGGATACAGAGAGGGTGGTTAAATATATGTTAATAAAACAGTTTTAAAAAATGTTTGGTATTTTAGACATTCTTACCAATTTCTAATAAAAACACACTAGGATTTTGTTTGAAATTGCATTGATTGAAACTTACATTTCAATATGGGGCGATTAATAAGTTTCCGTGAACCCAGTATATATTTCCTTTTTTTTTTTTTAGGTCCTGTTTAATTTCTCTCTGTGATATTCTAGTCTTGCAAATTTTGCCTATGCATATTTTGTTACATTTATTCCTGAATCCATCTTTGATGTTACTATTAATGGAATTGTTTCACTTTTGGAATTTTCACTATCGGTGTATAGAAATAAAATTTTCGCATTGATCTTTGTGTCACTTTCCTATTCCATTGTAACAAATCACCATAAGCTTTGTGGTTTAACACAACACAAATCTATTCTTTTACAGTCCTGGAGATCAGAAACCAGTTTCACTGGGATAAGGTCAAGGTGTTGGCAAGGCTGTCTTTTTCTGGAGGCTCTGAAGATGAGAAGCCCATTCTTTGCCTTTTTTGGTAGCCACTTGTCTTCCTTAACTTATGGCCCTTTCCTTCATCTTCAAAACCTGTATTTATCATATCACCTTCTCTCCTATAGTCAAATATCTTTAAGCTTTCCTCTTATTAAGAACATTTGTGACTTAAGACCCACCAGACATCCCAGGATAATCTTGCTATTTCCACATCCTTAATTTAATCACACTTGCAAAGTCTCTTCTTCCTTACCAGTAAAATTCAGAGGTTCCAGATTCTAGAACCTGGATATCCTTGGTAGTCATTACTCAGCCAACCCTTATAACCTTATGAAATTTACTTGTTCTAGTCAGTTTTATGTATAGTCTTTAGGATGTTAATTTGAACAATTGTAGGTCAGGAAAGAAGGTTTACTTCCTTTCCAATTTTTATGCTTTTTATATAGATTTTGAATATACCATTCTAATATCTGTGGTCTTCATTGTTTCTAATGAGAAGCTAGCCATTACTCCTGCCCTTATTCCCCTGAATGGGATGAGTCATTTTTCTCTTGTTGGTGTCAAGATTTTATCATGGCTTTTTAAAAATTTCACTTCCATGACAACTATCATATGATCTCCCTGATATGAGGACATGGAGAAGCAACATGGGGGGGTAGGGGGATAGGAGAAGAATCAATGAAACAAGATGGGATTGGGAGGGATACAAACCATAAATGACTCTTAATCTCACAAAACAAACTGGGGGTTGCTGGGGGGAGGTGGGATTGGGAGAGGGGGAGCGGGCTATGGACATTGGGGAGGGGAGGCGAACCATAAGAGACTATGGACTCTGAAAAACAACCTGAGGGTTTTGAAGGGTCAGGGGTGGGAGGTTGGGGCAACCTGAGGGTTTTGAAGGGTCAGGAGTGGGAGGTTGGGGGAACAGGTGGTGGGTAATGGGGAGGGCACGTTTTGCATGGAGCACTGGGTGTTGTTCAAAAAAGAATGAATACTGTTACACTGAAAAAATAAAATGGAAAAAAAATTATGAAAAAAATATTTCACTTCCATATGTTCAGGTTGTTTCCTTTGTTTTATCCTACTTTGGAATGGAGTTTCTTGGTTTGTAAGTTTATGTTTTTCATTATGTTTGGGTAGATTTGAGCCATTTTCCCTCCATTTTTTCCCTGATCTTTTCCTTTCCTGTTATTTTATTACTAACATTTTGCAATGGTTTTTAAGTTTTTATTTTAATCCCAGTTAACTTAGTGTCATTTTAGTTTCAGGTGTAGAATATAGTAGTTCAACAATTCCATAGATCATGAAGTGTTCATATGACAAGTTCACTCCTTAATCCTCATCACCTGTTTCACCCATTCCTCCACTCACCTCCCTGCAGGTAACCATCAGTTCTTTAAAATTAAATCTGTTTCTTAATTTCTTTTTCTTCCCTTTGCTGATCCTTCTTAAATTCCACATGAGTGAAATCATATGCTATTTGTCTTTGTCTTATTTCACTTACATTATACTCCCTAGCTCTGTCCATGTCATTACAAATGGTAAGATTTCATTCTTATTGCTGAGAAATATTCCAGTGTGTGTGTGTGTGTGTGTATACACATATATATACGCACACCACATCTTTATCCATTCATCAATCAGTGGACACTTGGGCTGCTTCCATATCTGGGCTATTATAAATAATGCTGTTAAACCATACAGGTACATGTATCACTTTGAATTGCATTTTTGTATTTGTTTAAATGCCCAATAATTTGATTGCTGGATCATAGAATAGTTCTATTAACTTTTTGAGGCACCTCCTTACTGTTTTCTAGAGTGACGGTACCAGTTTGCATTCCCACTGACAGTGCAAGAGGGTTCCTTTTTCTCCACATCCTTGCCAACACCTGTTTCTTGTGTTGTTGATTTTAGGTATTCTGACAGATGTGAGGTGATGTCCTCTTGTAGCTTTGACCTGGATTTCCCTGATGGTGATGACGAGTACTTGTCATGTTTGTTGGATATGTAGAGGTCTTCTTTGGGGAAATGTCTGTTCATGGCTTCTGCTTATTTTTTAATGGGATTATTCGTTTTTGGGGGGATGCTGAGTTTTAGAAGTTCTTCATAAGGTTTTGAGTACTAACTTATCAGATATGTCATCTGCCAATATCTTCTCCCATCCCATAGGTTGCCTTTTAGTTTTGTTGATTGTTTCCTTTGCTGGGCAGAAGCTTTTTATTTTGATGCAGTCCCAACTCTGCCAATGTCAGAGAAATTACTGCCTGTGCTCTCTTCTAGGATTGTATGGTTTCAGGTCTCACATTTAGGTATTCAATTTTTTGAGGTTTTGGTGTATAGTACAAGAAAGTGGTCCACTTTCATTCTCTTAATATGTGTCTGTCCAGTTTTCTCAACACCATTTATTGAAGAGACTGTTCTTTCCCATTAGATATTCTTTACTGCTGTGTAGAAGATTGACCATATAATTGTGTGTTTATTTCTGGGTTTTCTATTCAGTTCTGTTGATTTATGTGTCCATTTTTGTGACAGCACCGTAGTTGTTTGATTACTGCAGCTAATATAACTTAAAGCCTAGAACTGTGATGTCTCCAGATATGCTTTTTCTTTTTTCTTTTTTTTCCCCCTGCAAGATTGCTTTGGCTATTTGAGGTCTTCTGTGATTCCATACCAATTTTAGGGTCATTTGTTCTAGTTCTGTGAAAAATGCTATCAATATTTTGATAGGGATTTCATTAAATGTGTAGATGTCTTTGGGTAGTATAGATGTTTTGACAATAATCTTGAGCATGTAATGTCTTTCCATTTCTTTGTGTCATCTTCAGTTTCTTTCATCAGTGTTTTATGGTTTTCAGAGTACAGGTCTTTCCCCTCTTTGATTAGATTTATTCCTAGGTATCTTACTGTTTTGGTGCAATTGTAAATGAGATTGATAATTTCTTTCTACTACTTCATTATTGGTATATAGAAATGTAACAGATTTCTATACATTGGTTTTTGTATCTTATGATTTTACTGAATTTGAGAATCAGTTCTAGCACTCTCGGTGGAGTCTTTTGGGTTTTCTATATATACTATCATGTCATTAGCAACTAGTGAAAGTTTTCCTTCTCCCTTACTGAATTTGGATGCCTTTTATTTTTTGTTGTCTGATTGCCATGGCTAAGACTTTTACTACTATGGTGAGTAAAAGTGGTGATAGTGGACATCCTTGTTTCGTTCCTACCTTAGGGGAAAAGATCTGTTTTTCCTCACTGAGGATGACACTTGCTATGGATTTTTCACATATGGACTTTATCATGTTGAGGTATGTTCCTTGTAAACCTATTTTGTTGGTGGCTTTTTTTTTGTTGTTGCTTAAAGATTTTATTTATTTATTTATTTGGCAGAGAGATCACAAGTAGGTAGAGAGGCAAGCAGAGAAAGAGAGAGAGAGAGAGAGAGAGAGAGAGAGAGAGAAGCAGGCTCCCCGCTGAGCAGAGAGCCCGATCTGGGGTTCGATCCCCTGACCTTGGGATCATGACCTGAGCAGAAGGCAAAGTCTCTAACTTTGTTGATGGCTTTTATCATAAACAATTGTTGTACTTTGTCAGATGCTTTTCCTGCATCTATTGAAATGATCATATGATTCATATCCCTTCTCTTATTGATGTGCTGTATCTTGTTTGTGAATAGTGAACCATCCTTTTTACCCAGAAATAAATCCCACTTGATCATGGTGAATGATTTTTTAAAAAATATATTGTTGAATTTGGTTTGCAAGTATTGAGGATTTTAGTACCTAGGCTCATCAGGCATATTGGCCTGTAGTGGCCTGTTATTGTTTTTTGGTTTTTGGGGTCTTTTTTTTTTTGGTGATATTTTTATCTGGTCTTGGTATCAAGGTAATGATGGCTTCATAGAATTTGGAAGCTCTCCTTCCTTTTCTATTTTGTGGAATGGTTTGAGAAGAAGGGGTATTAACTCTTCTTTAAATGTTTGGTAGAATTCATCTGTGAAGCCATTTTGTCCTGGATTTTTGTTTGTTGGAAGATTTTTGATTACTGATTCAATTTCTTTGTTGGTTATCAGTCCGTTCTAATTTTCTATTTCTGCCTATATCCGTTTTGGGAGTTTCTATGTTTCTAGGAATTTACCCATTTCTTTCAGTTTGCCCAATTTGTTGGCATATGGGTTTTAATAATTTTCTCTTAGAATTGTTTATATTTCTATGGCATTGGTGGTTGTTTCTCCTTACTTGTGATTTTGAGCTCCTTCTCTTTTTTCTTAATAAGTCTATCTAGAGGTTTATCAATTTTATTAATTTTTTTCAGAGAATCATTTCTTGGTTTCATTGATCTATTTAATTTTTAAAATTTCTATTTAATTTCTGCTCTACTCCTTATTTCTTTCCTTCTGCTGCCTTTAGGCTTTGTATGTTATCCCTTTTCCATACATGTAAGGTGAGGTTGTTTGAGATTTTTCTTGCTTCTTGAAATAGGCCTGTATTGCTATATAGTTGCCTCTTAGAATTGCTTTTACTGCATCCAAAGATTTTGGACCATTGTGTTTCATTTTCATTTGTTTCCATGTACTTTATTTGTTTTTATTTCCTGGTTGACCTATTCATTGTTCAGTAAAGCATGTTAAACTCCATGTATTTGTGTTCTTTGCAGATTTTTTTCTTGCGGTTAACTTCTAGCTTCATAGCATTGTGGTCAGTAAAAGATGCATGGTAGGACTTCGATCTTCCTGAATTTGTTGAAGCTTGTTTTGTGAACCAGCATGTGATCTGTTCTGGAGAATGTTCTGTGTGGTACACTTGAAAGGAATGTGTTTTCTTTTAAGATAGATCTATTTAGCAGATATATTCAAAATATCCTATTCCAGTGTGTCATTCAAAGCCATTGTTTCCTTGATTTTCCATTTATATGATCTGACCATTGCTGTTAATGGTGTGTTTAAAGCCCCCTATTATTATTAGCTCCTTTGTTACTGTTTTATATATTTGAGTGTTTCCATGTTTGGTGCATAAATATTTATAACTTATATCTTCTTGTTGGAATGTCCCTTTTATGATTATATAGTGTTCTTCTTTATCTCTTATTATAGTCATTGATTTAAGGTTTTTTTATCTGGTGGCATCTGGGTGGCTTAGTTGATGGAGAATCGGAATCTTGATTTCAATTCAGGTCATGATCTTGCAGTGGTGGGATTGAGCCCCACATCAGGCTCTGCACTCAGTGGGGAGACCACTTGAGATCCTCTCCCTTCTATCCCTTTCCCTGCTCACACATGCCCTCTCTCTAAAATAAAACTTTACGGTCTATTTTATCTGAAATAAGTATTGCTACTCCAACCTCCTTTGACATCCGTTTACATGATAAATGTTTCTCCATACCCTTTCAATCTGCAGGTGTCTAGGCCTAAAACAAGTCTCCTATAGGCAGTATATAGGTGGATCTTTTTTTCTTTTTTCCCCAATCCATTCTATTTTTTTTTTCAATCCTCTATGTCTTTTGTTTGGAGCTTTTAGTCCACTTACATTCAAAATAATTAATTGATATGTATTTATTGCCATTTGATTACTTGTTATATTTTTTGAAGTTTTTCTCTAATATTTCTCTTTTTCATGATTTTTGGCCTTTTTTTTAGTGATTATATCCTCTTCTACATATATTTTTCCATATTAAGTTGGTTGTCGTTTAACTTTGCGACCATTCTTTGCTCCTTACCTCCCCACATTTTAGGTGTATGTTGATATTTTATATCCTTTTATTGTGTGAGTTCTTTGACTCTGTGGTTTATTGTTTTGTTTTTGTTTTTTTTTAAGAGGAAAGAATCATTTTAGTACTTTTGTGTTTCCTCTGTATTGTCACTTTTGGGGTTTCCTTTCCACTCAACGAATTCCCTTTAATATTTCTTGCAGGACTGGTATAGTGGTCATGAACTCCTAGTTTTTGTTGGGAAAACTCCTTATCCCTTCTTCTATTCTGAATGGTAGTCCTGCTGGATAGAGTGTTCTTGGCTGCAGATTTTTCCCATTCAGCATTTTGGATATATCATGCCACTCTACTCTGGCTTGCAAAAATTTGTTGAAAAACCTCCTGCTAGCCTTATGAGTTTTTGTTTGTAAGTTACTGACTTCTTTCATCTTACTGCTTTTAAAATACTGTTTTGGGACGCCTGGGTGGTTCAGTTGGTTAAGCGGCTGCCTTCGGCTCAGGTCATGATCCCAGCATCCTGAGATCGAGTCCCACATTGAGCTCCTTGCTCAGCAGGGAGCTTGCTTCTCCCTCTGCCTCTGCTTGCCACTCTGTCTGCCTGTGCTTGCTCTCTCCCCCCCCCTCTGGCAAATGAATAAAATCCTAAAAAATATATTTAAAATATTCTCTTTATCATTATATTTTGCCAGTTTAATATATGTTCTGGTGTCGGTCTGCTTTTGTTGATTTGATAGGAGTTTTTGGTGCCCCCTGGATCTAGATATGTTTCCCTCCCCAGATTAGGGAAGTTTTCAGCTATTATTTCTTCAAATAAATTTTCTGCTCCCTATTCCCTTTTTTCTGGAACTCTTACAATACAAATGTCATGTTTGAAGTCACTGAGTTCCTTAAATGTATTGTTTTTTGTAATTTCTATTTCTTTTCTTCAGTTTACTTCCCATTCTGTCTTCTAGGTCACTAAATTTTCCTGCTGCTTCTATCCTGGTGTTCATTCTATCAAGCACTTTTCTCATTTTGTTTATTGAGCCCTTTATCTCTTCTATGTCATGCCTTATCTCTGTGTTAAGGGTTTCATTCATGTCCTCCACTCTTGCCTCAAGTCCAGGGAGTACCCTCCTGATCATTGCCTTAAATTCTTGGTCAGGTATATTACTTATATCTGTTTCACTTAGATCTTGATAGCCATGGCCTTGTCCTGTTCTTACATTTGGGATAAATTTCTCTGTCTCCTCATTTTGTCTGCATTTCTGTGTCTATATGTGTTGAGAAAATCAGCTATGTCTTCTGCTCTTGAAAAGAGTTACTTTATCAAAAAGAGGTCTTAGAGTGCCCTGCAATACAGTGTACCCTGTTCACAGAATCTGGCATTTCAAAAGAGTATCCTGTGTGTGATGCCTATACTCTGATGTTGTGTCTGAGTCACTTTTCCTTTCAGTGAACTTATTTGCACTGACATTCTGCCTATTGTGCCTATTGTGGGCTGTGCTTATTCTCTGTAGTGTTAGTGGGACCCAGGCACAGCAGCTCTGAGGGAGCATGCCCACCAGGGAACATGGGAGTGGGCAGCAGTATTAGCAAAATTTCCATTGGGCCGCAAATCGTACGCCAGATCTCTTGAAATGCTATAGTGGCTGGGGGCTATGCACCAGCAGTTGGAGGCACAAGGTGTGGGGCATAGTATGCAGCAATGGCTGGGCAGGGTACATGTGCAGCTTTAACAAAATTTACCTTGAGGTCATGGCTGAGCTATATTTTGCAGTGCTTGATATTGACCCACAGATCTTCAAGTCTGTTTATTTTTAATTTCTTGTTCTGTTTTTAGATCGCGATCTACTGATTTTTCATTCATTGTTTTTTTCTTCACCATTTCAAATCTGTTTCAGTATATACCATATATTTTTCATTTCCATTAATATGCTTTTCTTCTCTACAATAGCCATTGGGTTCTTTTAGTTTCCTTCTCTTAGTATTTACTATTTGTTCATTATTTGAATATTCCTTGAACAGGATTTCTTTTTATTTGTTAATGTATTTATAATAGCTGTTTGAAGTCTTTGTCTTAAATCCAACCTCTGAGCCCACTCAATGTCAAATTCTAATGGCTGTCTTTTCCCCTAGATATGGGTTATTCCTGTTCCTTTCACATCTCATATTTTTTGGTCAAAAAATAGGAAAAAAGTATTTGTAGTTGTACTCACAGTGAATCTGAAATCGGTTTTGTTCTTTGAAGGGATTTAGACTTTAACATGCCTGGAGTCAAACTGAAATCTCCAACCATAGATTTTTTTTCACAGTTCTCTAAGGAATCCCTCTGCACCTGCATAGTTCAGGGGTCAAATGGTAACAGGCAGAGATTGTATTCAGAGACTTTGACTTAGTAAGGCTTTTATCCTCTTCTTTTGTGTATAGATTTCAGTGTGCATTCAGATGTGTGGCAAATTCACATGCTTTCTTTTAATTTTTGTTAGGTTTCCTGGGGTATCCAATAAGCATGCATGGTTTAGCAGTTAGCCAGGTATATATGGAAAGCTTATTGTATCAGCTGCTCTATAGTTTTCTCACATCCAAAATCCCCCTCTGAAATTTCTAACTGCTTTGCTGCCTGATCCTGAGTCTGTCACCTCCAGCTGATAAAGCTGGATTTTCACTGCCTGTGTTTGGTAGTTGGTGGAGCTTGGGAATGCTCCCAGACCCCCACCTCCCCTCCAAAAGTTAATTCTTAGTTATTACTCAATGCAGTAGCAGTTTTACATGAGTTAGTATTTCCCAAGTTGTTGCCTACCTTTGGTTATTTTCCAGTGCCCTGAAATGATTGTCATAAATGGTTTTGTCCAGTGTATGGTCATTTTCTATGGAGCAGTCATCTGACCTTCTCATGCTGTCGTTACCAAAAGTAGAGTCCCTAGATTACTTTAAGGATAAAAAGAAATAGTGTGCATTAAGTGTTGGGTGTAGTTGCTGGCATATGGTAAGTACTCAGTGGGTGATAGAATCTGTTAAATAATACCAGCAATAGCTAGATCCCTCAATGGACTCTCAGTATTATTCATCTTTTCTGGAACATAGCTTCCAAACCATGTGCTGGAGGATCCATCTCATCAGCCCTCAGGTTTCCTGTCACCTCCACCTTATGCAGGATTCCAAAATCCTCCATTTAACCACTATTTCATGCAAATACTATCATTTTCTGTGTGTGTCATGATGTAGAAAGGCTTAGGAAGCATTACTCTTAGAGGACAGCCCAGAGCAGGATCCCTGTTGTGTCTTCTAGATCTGCTTTCAAACAAGTTCATGGGAGCAAGTCTTTTAAGGTACTTCTCAAAGTTCTCTGAAATAGGAACTCCCTTACATATAAGACTATCCATTCAATAAGTAATTTTGATGACTTGCAATATGCCAGGCCCCCTTTCCCACCTTCTCTTAATTCCAGGAGTAAACCAGAGGTCCTGATTCCAGTGTGGCCCATGGTATTCTCTACACTACCCTAAGGGATTGAAAGGCCCTAATTAGATGTGTTGGCTTGGCAAAGACATCTGGGTGTGTGCATGAATGCATACCTGACAGGAGATAGCTCTAGTAATAGTTCTGAGTATCCTGTCATTTTTCTTTTTTTTTTTTTTTAAAGATTTTATTTATTTACCTGACAGACAGAGATCACAAGTAGGCAGAGAGGCAGGCAGAGAGAGAGAGAGAAAGGAGGAAGCAGGCTCCCTGCCAAGCAGAGAGTCCGATGTGGGGCTCGATCCCAGGACCCTGGGACCACGACCCGAGCGAAAGGCAGAGGCTTTAACCCACTGAGCCACCCAGGCGCCCCTCCTGTCATTTTTCTTCTAAGATAGTGCTGCAGAATAAGGTAATGGTGATCTTGGGTCATACAGTTTACAGTGCTGCATGGGAAATAGGCAGAACTTCATTTCAGTTATTTTCTTGTTTGGGGTCAGTCTTTTCAGTCACCAACACACTGTTACTGTTGCAGCCATCAGCTTTACTAGCTAGAGATGGACAATAATGTTGGTGCTCTAAGTCGTTGTTGGAATTTTCAAGTTTCTATTCCTGTTTGTGTGAACTAGTCCTCACTAGAGTTCTTTGTGCCCTAGGCTTATGGGTTTATGCTAATTGGTATAACTTAGTGAATATATATCTACTTTCACAACTCTACTCTATTAACTAATAAAGATTACATTGGAACTACATTCGGTATTACTTTGTACTGATTATCTGTGCCCCAATTTGATTCAAAGAGGTTAACACTTTTATAGAGACCTATGATTTAATGGCAAAGGATACCAACTTCCCACTAATGGATTATGTTTTGCTGTTGCCACTTAATAAACCTATTATGTAACTGTCAACATTTCTGTGTGTTACTAGCTTCAGTAAAAATAGCCTATAATGCCCAGTTTTGAAGTAATATAGATAAGGAAGACATGATTTACACATAATAAATTATGGCAAGAAAAATAAGCTTCACTGTTAAAAACAAAACAAAACAAACAAACAAAAAACACCTTCCCAGGGCAAGGTTTACTGTTGGTCATTAAAATTCTTTACAGAAATGTTTCACTAAAAATAGTGCAATGGTGAATTGTATTATTAGACTTAGACAAATCAAAATCCCAATGAGATACCACCTCAAACCAGTTGGAATGGCTAAAATGAACAAGATAGGAAACAACAAATGTTGGCAGGGATGTGGAGGCAGGGGAACCCACTTACACTCTGGGTGGGAATGCAAGCTGGTACAGCCACTCTGGAAAGTGGTATGGAGAGTGTGGAGGCTCCTCAAGATGTCAAAAATAGAGCTACCCTATGACCTAGCAATTACATTACTAGGTATTTACCCCAGAGGTATAAATGTAGTGATCCAAAGGGGCACCTGTGCCCCAATGCTCATAGCAGCAATGTCCACAATAGCCAAACTGTGGTAAGAGTCTAGATGTCCATTGACAGATGAATGGATAAAGATGTAGTACATATATACAATGTAATATATACAATATTACTCAGCCATTAGAAAGGATAAATACCATTTACACTGATGTGGATAGAATTGGAGGGTATTACGGTGATGGAAATAAGTCAATCAGAAGGACAATTATCATATGGTTTCACTTTTATGTGGAATAAAACAGCATAGAGGGATCATAAGGGAAGGGAGGGAAAAGTCATCAGAGGGAGAAAAAAACTATGAGAGATTCTTAGCTATGGAAAACAGGGTTGCTGGAGGGGGGGTGGGTAGGGGATGGGGTCATTGGGTGATGGACATTAAGAAAGGCTCATGATGTGATGAGCAGTGGGTGTTATATGCAATTGATAAGTTATTGAACGCTATATCTGAAACTAATGATGTACTGTAAGTTGGCTCACTGAGTTTAAATAAAGAATAAAATAAATATTTTTCAGGCAGCTGCCAGCACACAGTTCACAATGTAACAAGGGAAACATGCCTTCATCACACTCAAGTTGCAACAATCACTTGTTCTTTAAATCTGTTTTTCATCTCTGCACAAGCAACTGTTAGTGCAGAAAGATGTGTTAATTAACTCCAGCGTAGTTCATAAGGGAATTATTCTCTATCAACAAAAGAAGTTTTGAAGTCGGTACCCAAGGTTTGTCTGAGGTTTTGTTTTAATTTAATCAGTTCATGTTTAGGCCCCTGCAATTAATATTCTTCTTCTAAAATCATCCTGTTCTTTGTAATACTTGGTTATTTTCACTAGAGGCCAGTATCCTGAAATCTATTTACCATTTCAAAGTTCTGTAGGTAAAATATTAGATAAATTTAAAAATAACAAGTCTGTGAGGTAACTTGGTAAAGTATTGAACCAAGATATTTAAATCTTGAAATTAAATATCACAACCGTAGTTGCAGAAATATGTAGGAAACATGAAAGATTTGTTGCTCATGACTCCATTGGTAGGCTATCGATGCTGTATTCCACAGTCATTGAGGGATCCAAGCTCTTTTAATCTCTTCTCAGTCTTTCAGTGGGTTCTCGCACCCCTCATCACATGAGGAAAGTGAAGGCGAAGATGATTTCAAGTGAAGTTTCAGGGGCCAGGTTTGAAAGAGGTACAGATTACTTCTTCTCTCATGCCATTGACCAGACTAGTCCCTCAGGGCCACCTAGATGTAAAGGAGCTGAAGAAATAAACTATGATATGCTAAATAAAAATATGAAAATAAAGATACTGAGCACCACTAGTCTTGATCACAAGCATAGATCTATACACTTACATAAATACATAACATGAGCTCTGAACAGATGTATAAGGCCAATAAGCCTTACTTTTAAAAACTTATTTGGTAATTTTGTGAACTTCCCCTCATTTTGTTTTTCTAAGATTCCCTTTTGTATCGAGAGAAAAATGACAAATATAGTTCTCAGAATGTAATTTTCAAGTTCATGTACAAAGTTTCATTCAGGGAATACCATGTGCTTAGACATGAGTCACTCGCTGTAAACTGTTTTATTAAAATATTTGTACAGTAAGCCTATTGTAGATAAACTTGTACTATACCAACTATGTAATACAATTATATTTTCCATCTCATTTTTATTCATAAGCATTTTATTTTCTCTTTAAATATCTTTTGTAGATAAAACATTAAAAATATAATATGTAATTGACATATTCCCTGCAACATATCCAAAACTTAAATATATACTGAAGAAATTAAAAAAAAAAACTGTTGCTCTGCTATGGTATTTTCTGACTTTATATTTTTAACTCCTAAGTATAGAAGGCAATTCTTAACCTCTCTAAAGTACTTCTTCAATACTAATATTGTTTCATATGCACTTTTAGTTTAAAATAACATAAATTTGCATAAACACTGATGTGGTTCTTTGGATGTAAGACTGTAAAGATCAATGCCTCCATAAGATTACTAGAACCAAATTTCTTTTTTTTTTTAAAGATTTTATTTATTTATTTGACAGAAATCACAAGAGAGGCAGGCAGAGAGAGAGGAATGGAAGCAGGCTCTCCGCTGAGCAGAGAGCCCGATGTGGGACTCAATCCCAGGACCCTGGGATCATGACCTGAGCCGAAAGCAGTGGCTTAACCCACTGAGCCACCCAGGCGCCCCCCTAAAACCAAATTTCTTGGCTTAAGTTTATCTGACATAATTACAAGTATTCTAAACTTCTAATTTTTGGTAGTAGTTAATAATTGTTACTCTAAATCTGTCACCATTGAAAACTTTAAATATATTAACCTCTAATATATTAATAATAACATGAGAATATTCTACCCAGATCAGTCCCGTCTTTCCCAAATGAAATGTTAGGAAATGTTATCAGCATTGAGTATCAATGAGCTATGAAGATGAATAAAAATAATTCCTATACTTAAGCTTACATTTAAGTTCTGAGTGGGCATGAGAGCTATTATGTGAATATGTGTGTGTCTATAACTAGAGACCTAAACATGAGAGTACTTTCCCAAAATGGACAAATGGAAAAGCGTCACTGAGTCTTTGGTGATTTTTAGTGGATGACATTTTTGGAATGTTTCAGAAGATATTAAGCACAAGATCTTTAAAAAAATGAGTTGGATTACAACAAATGATGGGATGTTATATTTAAATCTGAGGAATTGTAGTAGCATGTAGGGACTTACTTAATCACTATATTTTATATATCTATAATGTTCAGCACAATGCAAGGATCATAAGAGTTCAAAATGGATTAGTGGATGTGTAGATAGATCAATGGATGGTCAAACAAATGAATGTTAGAATCATTTATTTTTATTCATCCAAACAAAAACCAAAAGTAGTCCAAAACTATATAATATCATAGAAAAAAAGATAGGCAAGAATTTCAAGAATGGGTCATATTCCAAAGATGATATCACAAATGTTTTCTTCCACACAGACCTCAGAGTTAGGGATATAGCTTGTAGTTAACACATGCATAACAAGTTCTTAGTAAGGTAGCTAGAACTTTATGAGGTAGTTCATTTCTAGGCTTTAAATCTTGGGTTAATGAGCCTGTGATTTGATGGCTCTTAAGGAATAAAGAGTACCAATGTGTATTTGCCCTAAAATCTTCCTTTCAAGAAGCATGGAGTATTCTCTTTGTGGGGAACTGGCAAAAAAAATTCTAGAGTTAACTTTCTCAAGTCATTATTGCTTAGAATTGAGTCATTGTCTGGCTATCCTACATCTTTTCTGTCTGCTTGGCTGTTGGATTGCCCTTCTCTAGACCCTCTTCAAATTTGTTTTGTCTGTCTTTTTGTCTATTTTGGGGGGGTATTTTTGGGATACTTTAAGGCTCATTTTTTTTGTTTTATTTATTGAAGTATAGCTGGTCACACAAAGTTATGCTAGTTTCATTTGTACAACATAGTGATTCAAATCTATACCTTATGTTATGCTCACAAGTGTAATTACCATGTGTCACCAGTCAATCCTATTACAGTATCATTGCCTATATTCTCTATATCCTACCTTTTATCCCTATGACTCTTTCCATAACCAGAAACCTTCACTTCCTTTCCCCCTTCACCCATTTTACCCATCCCACAGCCTCCTGCCCTCTAGCAACCACAAGTTTGTTCTCTGTATTTATGGGGAATTTATTTATTCATTTGAGACAGAGAGAGCATGAGCAGAGGGAGAGGGAGAAGCAGCCTCCTGCTGATCCAGGAGCCCAACATGGGGCTTGATCCCAGGACCCCGAGATCATGACCTGAGAGGAAGGCAGATGCTTACCTGACTGAGCCACCCAAGCGCCCCTGCATCTGCTTCTGATTTGATTTTTAGATTTCATGCACAGGTGAAATCCTACAACATTTGTCCTTCATTGTCTTATTCCACTGAGCATAATAGTCCTTAGGTCCATCCATGTTGTTGCAAATGGCAAGAGCTCATTATTTATGGATGAGTATTATTTTCTGTGTGTGTGTACACCTAAACATATCTTCATCTATTCATAGATCAGTGGACTTTTGAGTTGTTCCATGTCTTGGCTATTATAAATGATAATGCAATGAACATTAGGATGCAAATATCTTTTCAAGCTACTGTTCTCAATTTTGAGGATAAATACATAACAATAGAATTACTAAATCAATGGTATTTCTATTTTTAATTTTTTGAGGAAACTCCGTACTGTTTGCCATAGTGGTTGTACCAGTTTATATTCCCACCACCTTTGCATGAGGGTTCTTTTTTTCCCCATAACCTTACCAACACTTGTTAATTTTTGTTGATAGTAGCCATTCTGACAGTTAAAAGGAGATCTCATTGTGGTTTTGATGTGTATTTCCCTCGTTAGTGATGGAGAGCACTTTTTCATGTGTCTGTAGGTCATCTTTGGACAAATGTATATTCGGTTCCCTGCCCATTTAATCAGATTTTTTTTATGTTTGTTGAGTAGTGTAAGTTCTTTATGTATTAATTATCCAAATTAATATTTTGGAAGTTAACCCCTTATCAAATACATCATTTGCAAATATCTCCTCCCATTCAATAGGTTGTCTTTTCATTTTGTTTATCATTTCCTTTGCTGTGCTAAATATTTTTATTTTGGTGTAGCCCTAATAGTTTATTTTTGCTTTTGTGTCCCTTGCCTCAGGAGACCTATCTAGAAAAATGTTGCTATGGCCACCCTCAAACAGATTAGTGCTTATGTTTTCCTCTAGGAATTTTATGGTTTCAAGTCTGGCATTTAGATTCACTAATGCATTTTGAGTTTATTTTATGTGTGGTGTAAGAAAGTGGTCCAGTTTCATTCTTTTGCATGTAGCTGTCTAGTTTTCCCAGCACCATTTATTGAAGAGACTGTCTTTTCCCTATTGTATATTCTTGCCTCCGTGTAATTGATTGACCATACAAGCGTGAATTTATTTTTGGGCTCTCCTAATGTGCCATTGATCTGTGTGTTGATTTATGTGCCATTATCATAATTTTTTGATTACTGCAGCTTTGCAATATAATCTTGAAATATCAGGTATTTTGATACCTCAGTTTTTGCTCTTTCTCAAGATTGTATTAGCTATTCAGGACTTTTGTAGTTCCATACAAATTTTAGGACTATTCCAGTTTTGTGAAAAATGCTGTTGGTATTTTCACAGGAATTGGTTTGAATCTGTAGGTTGCTCTGGGTGGAGTGAACATTTTACCAATAGTATTCTAATCCATGAACGTAGTATCTTCCATTTGTTCATGTACTTTTCCATTTCATCAATGTTTTACAGTTTTCAGGGTACATCTTTTTCTTAAGTTTATTCCTAAGTATTTTATTCTTTTTTGTGTAACTTTAAATGGAGTCTTTTAAAATTTTGTTTTCTGCTACTTTTTTTTGGTGGAGTCTTCAGGGATTTTATTTATGGTATCATGTCATCTGCAAATAGTGACAGTTTTACTTCTTCTTTACCAATTTAGATGGCTTTTATTTCTTACTTGATTGCTGCGGTTAGGACTTCAGGTTATGCTGAATAAAAGTGGTGAGAGTGGAATCCTTGTCTTGCTCTTGCTCTTAGAGGAAAAGCGATATTTAACAATTAAGTGTTCTATTACCTGTGGGTTTTTCCATAAGTGGTCTTTATTATGTTTGAGGTATGTGTTCCATGTAATCCCACTTTTGAGTTTGTATCATGAACAGATGTTGAGTTTTGTTACGACTTTTCCACATCAATTAAGATACCATTTTTATCCTTCACTTTATTAATGTAGTATCAATTGATTTTGTAAATATCGAACCATTCTTATACTCCCAGATTAAGTCTCGCTTGATTGTGGTGAATGATTGTTTTACCATATTGTTAAATGTGGTTTTTTCAAGAATTCTGGCATCTGGACATCTAGAAGATGTGGTATATATACACAATGGAATACTATGCAGCCATCAAAAGAAATGAAATCTTGCCATTTGCGACGACTTGGATGGAACTAGAGCGTATCATGCTTAGTGAAATAAGTCAATCGGAGAAAGACAACTATCATATGATCTCCCTGATATGAGGACATGGAGAAGCAACATGGGGGGGTAGGGGGATAGGAGAAGAATAAATGAAACAAGATGGGATTGGGAGGGAGACAAACCATAAATGACTCTTAATCTCACAAAACAAACTGGGGGTTGCTGGGGGGAGGTGGGATTGGGAGAGGGGGAGCGGGCTATGGACATTGGGGAGGGGAGGCGAACCATAAGAGACTATGGACTCTGAAAAACAACCTGAGGGTTTTGAAGGGTCAGGGGTGGGAGGTTGGGGGAACAGGTGGTGGGTGATGGGGAGGGCACGTTTTGCATGGAGCACTGGGTGTTGTGCAAAAAGAATGATTACTGTTACGCTGAAAAAATAAATAAAAAGGGAAAAAAAAAAGAATTCTGGCATCTGTATTCTTTACTGATATTGGCCTGTAATCTCTTCTCCTCCTGTTCCTCTTTGTAGTGTTTCTGTCTCATTTTGGTATCAGGGTAATGCTAGCCTCATAGAATGAATTCAGAAGCTTTCCTTCCTCTTCTACTTTTTGAAATAGTTTGAGAATAGATACTATCTCTTCTTTTAAATATTCTAGAACTTGTGAATATGTCTAGTCTTGGACTTTTGTTTCTTTTCTTTTTTTATTTTTAAAGATTTTATCCATTTATTTGACAGACAGAGATCACAGTAGGTAGAGAGGCAGGCAGAGAGAGAGGGAGAAGCAGGCTCCCCGCTGAGCAGAAAGCCGGATGTGGGGCTTGATCCCAGGATCCTGGGATCATGACCTGAGCCGAAGGCAGAGGCTCTAACCCACTGAGCCACCCAGGTGCCCCGGACTTTTGTTTCTTGAGTTTCTTGATGACCAATTCAATTTTATTACCAATCATATGTTCATTATTTTCTATTTCTATTTCCTTTGGAAGATTGTATGCTTCTAGAAATTTATCCATTTCTTCTAAATTGTCTAATTTGTTAGCATATAATTTTTGATAATCTCTAATCTGTATTTCTGTGGTGTTGATTGTTATTTCTCCTCTTCCTGATTTCAATTGGGTACTCTTTATTTTTCTTCGTGAGTCTTGTTAAAAGTTTATCATTTTGTTTATATTTTTAAAGAAAGCTCTTGATTTTACTGATATTTTCTGTTTTGGTAATTTTTTAGTGCCTATTGCATCTGTTTTTTCTCTGATCTTTATTTCCTCTCTTGTACTAACTTTTGGCTTTGGGTTTTGTTTGTTCTTTATCTAGTTCCTTTAGATGTAAGGACCAATTGTTTACTTTAGATTTCTGTTGTTTCTTGAGGTAGATTTTTCTTGCTATAAATTTCTCTTAGGATGGTATTGTTGTGTCTCAAGGGTTTTGGACCACTATGTCTTCATATTTGTCTCCATGTATTTTATTTTTTCTTTGATTTTTTTTCACTGACTCATGGGTAGTTTAGTAGCATGTTGTTTAGCCTACATGTCTTTTTTTCCAGTTTTTTTTTCTTTCATAATTGATTTCTAGTTTCATACCATTGTGGCCAGAAAAAAAATGTTTGATATGATCTCCATTTCAAATTTATTGAAACTTGTTTTGTGGTCTACCATATGATCTATGCTGGGGAATGTTCCATGTGCACTTGAAAAAATGTGTATTTTGGTTGTTCTGTTTATATAAGTGTATCTGATTTAATTTGTTATTCAAAAACATTGTTTTCTTACTGCCTTTTTCCCCGCTGCCTGGATGACCTATCCACTGATGTAAATGGGGTGTCAAAGTCCCCTCCTGTTACTGTATTACTGTCACTTTCCTCCTCTGTGTCAGTATTTGCTTTGTGTTTAGGTACTCCAATGTTGGGTGCATAGATATTTATAAGTGTTATATGCTTTTGTTGGATTAATCCCTTTATCATTATGCAGTGCCCTTTGTCTCTTATTATAGTCCTTGTTTAAAGTTTATTATGTCTAAGTATTTCTACTCAGCTTTTTTCTTTTTCATTTCAATTTGCATGGAGTAACTTATTTTATCCTTCACTGCTAGTCTGTATGTGTCTTTAAGTCTGTAGTGTCTTGTATGCAGCATATAGATGGGTATTAGGTGTTTTGTTTACCATTCAGTCACCTTATGTCTTTTAGAGTATTTAGGCCATTTACACTTAAAATAATTGATTTGTATTTGCCATTTTGTTAGTTGCTTTCTGATTATTTTTGTAATTCTCTTGTCCTTATCGATGAGTTTTAGTGCTATGCTTGATTTCATTTCTTTTCACTTTTTGTGCATCTGTTGTAAGTTTGTGGTTTGTGATTACCATAATGTTCATATATAACATCCTAAGTCAATCTATATTAAGTTATCTTAAGTTTGAATACATGCTAAGGAAGTTTCATTCTTCCTACTTCCATGTTTTTTATGTATACTCTCCTATTTTATATCTTTATTTTGCCAGTCCCTGCAACTAGTAATATCTTATTACTTTTGTCTCTTAATCTCTATACTAGCTTTATAAGTGGTTGTTCTACCACCTTTAGTGTATGTTTGCATTACTGGTGAAATTTTTTCTTTCATAATTTTCTTATAATTAAGGTCTTTTTTCTTAAAGTATGTTTAACATTTTTTATGAGGCCAGGTTAGTAGTGATAAACTCTTAAATTTTGTTCATCTAAGAAACTTTCTCCTTCAATTCTGAATGATAATCTTGCCAGGTAGAGTATTCTCAGTTGTAGGTTTTTGTTTTGTTTTGTTTTGTTTACCTTCCAGCACTTTGTAGGCCAGAAGGGAGTGGCATGATATCGTCAGTTTCTGACAAAAGTCATCTGATGTTGTTGTTAGGAGGTTTCCCTTGTATGTAACTAGTTGTTTCTTGCTACTATTAAAATTGTCTTAATGCTTAATATTTGCCATCTTATTTTTTTAAAGATTTATTATAGAGAGTAAGCATGCAGTGGGGGAGGGCCTGAGGGAGAGGTAGAGAGAAACTGTAAGCAGACCCTGTGTTTAGTGTGGATCCCTACGTGGGGCTGGATCTCAGACTCTGAGATCATGACCTGAGCCTAAACCAAGAGGTGGACACTCAACGGACTGTGCCACCCAGGTGCCCCTAATCTTTACCATTTTAATTATGATGTGTCTTGATGTCGACCTCAGTGGCTTTTTCTTGTTTGGTACTTTCTGTCCTTCCTGAACTCAATGTCTATTTCTATTCCCAGGTTAGGTAAGTTTTCTGCTATCATTTCTTCAAGTCAGTTTGCTGCCCCACCTCTCTTCTCCTCCTGGGACTACTATAATACAAATGTTTGTTTGATATTATCAAAATATCACTTACCCTAAACTCATTTAATATTTTTTTTTCTTTTTGCTGTTGAGCTTAGGTACTTTCCATTACCCAGTATTCCAGATCACCTATCCATTCTTACGTATCCTCTGATTTCCCAAAGCTTACCTTTCATTTCAGTTATTTTTCAACTCTGGTAATTTATATTTATTTTCTAGATCTTTGTTGAAGTACTCATTAAGTTCATCCATTCTTCTCTCCAGTCCAATGAGCACTTTTATGATCAGTACTTTGAACTCTTTATCAGAGAGATTACTTATCTGTTTTGTTCTTTTTCTGAGGTTTTGTTTCTTTTAGAACATATTCCTTTTAATTTTCCGAGTATATTTCTATGAATTAGGTGTAAAAGCTACTTCTCCTAAACTTAGAGTAATAGTCTTGTGTGTGGCCATCACCAGTGTACACTTGTGTGCCTGGTGACTTTGGGTGGCTGACTAGAGCTGTGGCTGGTGGGGGGTGTCGTGTGTCATTCTTTGCTGGGGCCACCCTGGTGGGATTGTTGGAGCTAAAGTGTGCACGGACTGGTATGGTCCTGGGGATTTCTTTATAGACAGTACCTTGGCAGGGTTGCTGAAGCTGAAGTGGGTACAAGCTGGAAGTTTCCAGGGCTTTCTATGTAGAGAACATGCTTTTTCAGGACAACTGAAGCTGAAGTAGATGACAGCCATGGTTCCATGGGGCACTCTGTATAGAGGGTGCACTGGCAGGGTGGCTGGAGCTGAGGCAATGTGGGCTGCAGGATCCCAGAACATTCCACATTAGGGGGTGTCCTGGTTGGACAGCTGGGGCTGAGCTGGCACCAAATTGTGGGGCCAGCGGGGAGGTCCCTGTGTGTTTTGCTTAAGGGTGTTCTGTGAGTTGTCTGAATCTAAAGCAGTTATAGGCTGAGAGGTTCTGAGGTGCTCTGCACTGGGGGTGTTCCTAAAATTCTGGTGCTGAAGTGGTGTAGTGATTTGTGCCTGTGCCATTTTAGCAAAATTGCTAGAGCTAAGGGAGCACTGCCAAGGGGTATTCCAGTATGCACTGTACTGCGGCTACCTTGGTGGGACAGCTGGAGATGGCGTGCAGTAGAACCCCAGTTCTCCGTGAAGCAGCAGGCCAACTATGGTGCCCAGATCCTCTCCCCATCTGTACTCTCAAAGTGGAGGGGTAGCATAAAGTATTGTACTTACCAGCCCCTTAGATCCAGGGAGCATTCTAGCAGATCCCCTGACATTTGGCAGGGCTTCAGGGCTAGTTCCTTTGAAAGGGCAACTAGAATTTAAAACGGCAGCTTCTCCTTCCCCACCACCATGTTTCCCAGGACAGAAAAATCTGTTCCTTGCCCTTCAGTACTGTCCTTTCCTATGGCAGTTTGCAGCATCAGGGTTGGGGGTCTCCTTCATTACTGTATCTCCATCTCTCTTGCCATTCTTCAGTGTGCAGAAGTTGTTCGATCAGGCCTCAGTTCTTCAGAAGGAATTGCTCTATAAGAAGAGCAATATAGATTTGGTTAGTTTGCAGAGGAGTCGAGTTCAAGATTTTCCTACATTGCCATCTTAGACTCTCCCTGATTGTTTTCTCTTTCTTGAGGTTTAATAATTAGCACCACATGCAATATGCCAACTGACTTTTTAAATAAGTGTAACTACTGTTATCCATTTCATTTCAGGAGGTCCAGTCCTTCATTCAGCACTGACACAGTAGCAGATTTTGAATCTTTGCATTTGAATCTGGCTTTACAATATACATTTCTCTTAACCTACATTTTCTCATTTGATTTTATAATAATCTTCCAGTACAAGGATGATTTCTATAGTTATCTTCACTTTACAGGTAAGAAAACTGAGGTCTAGGGCAGTGAAAAGTCTTAACCAGGGTCACAATAATAGATAATGAAAGAGCCTGAACCTTTGATTCTAAGGGCCATGATAATGATGAGGATGAAGAGTAGGAGATACCATCCACTGCAGCTTATTAAAAATATACACAACTAATGAATCATTGAATACCACATCAAAAACTAATGATGGACTTATACTAAATACATAGAGATACTTAACACTAGGCACCACACTAAGTAACTTCCTATTTCCATGTTACAAGCAGTCCTACTAGCAGAAGGTCAAAATTGTTAAGGGATTTGCAAAAGCTCACAGGGCTAGTAAACAGCAAAACATAGTATTTAGGCAAGAAGATGTCTGCCAGATACAAAAGCTCATTATGTGTTATAGACCTTAAGACCCAGTCCATTGTTTTGTTCTTGGTACATCAGGCAATGACTTCACAAAACCAAATAAATAGTTTTGGGTCTGATCTGATAACATGGGACTTGTTATCCTATAGACAGGTATCTGTAAGGGTGACAGCCATCCCAGTTTGCCCAGGACTCCATGGTTTCCCTGATTGTTGAATTTTAGTCCTAAAACTGAAAAGTCTTGGATGAACCAGGATGACTTGCTCACTGTAATTATCTGGCACTCCTGATGCATCTTGTTGGAAATTCCTGTTTTGTTTTGTTTTGTTTTTTTGTCCTAGTTTGCTATCTTGTTTCCTAGAGGAGCTAATTTATCTCTGGAGTTAAGATATCAAATTTAACAAAGAAGAAAAGGAGGAATTTGAGCCCTGACAGGTAGAGGTAACTTTGAGTAATCCATGAGATTCTTTGGCCTCTGAAGACCTAAAGCAAAGTAAGACTATATGTAGGTATCTATTATATACCAAAATGTAGTTTAATTGAATTGTTTTTCAAAATTATTTTTCTGAACTCTCCCACACTTAAGTAAAAGTCAATTCTATGTATTTTTCCATTCCCTAAATGCTTAAATTTTACTATTTCTTAGAAGCCACTCCCAACCTCTCCCCTTGTGTATTTAACTTGTGTCTATAAATTTATTCTTTAGCTGACATGTTCCCTAAGAACAATATCAGCATATAAACTGTTCCTTCATATGGTTTGTGATTGTGAAATCTTTGCTTGGAATACAACCATTAAATATGAATAAAGTTCTGTTTTGTTTTATTAGAGTTTTGAGAGTTTATATCTCAAAGCAAAGGCTCCGACAGCTTTCTTTTGCAATATAAAGTGGGTTTGTGGTCAGCCAGGGCAGAGTGGTTAGGCCCAAAAAACTCATAATTCCTGTTATCACCACTTTCTTTTCGGCTACACATATATATATATGTATATTAAAAAAAATTTTTTTTAACACTAGTGTGTGTTGGACCGGGTTTTGTATGAGAGTTGAGGAATTAAATGACAAATGGTTGGGTAGTAGTAGCCTAGGCTAAGGGGGAAATGTGATCCAAAAAAAGATCCTAGTGACTTGATTTTCTGTCATGTAGATATATCACAGATAGTTGACCTGAGCCATTCATGTTGGCTACTCATGTGAGTACTGCTTGATGAGAGAAGTCAGAGACAAAAGGAAGGGGGAGGTCATGTAATGCTCTGCCAGCACCAAAATGATTAGGTGTTGACCAGAACATGAATTTTGCCTTAGAGTCTAAATGAGAGCATGACCAAAGCAAAATCGGTTCTACCCATTCTTTCAAATGCTTTGTTGAGCATTTACTACATGCTACGTATTATTCTAAGCATATAGACTCCACCTATATTATGATGGAGAAGAGAAGAACAAATGAATAAATGTATCAAGTGGCTGTAAGCATTATAATGAAACCCAACAAGATAAGAATATAGAAAGTGAGGTTGAGGAAGTTGCCTCCAATAAAACAGTGACTGATTAGGGCTATGACTGAAGTGAAAGTGACCCATGCCTATGTCTGGTGGAAGAAAATTCCAGGCTGAAAAAATGTTAAAGAGAGATCGGTCAGTACCCTTGGATCACTTCCTACGTCAAGGAAATGGTGGCATATACCGCAAATTAGGAAAAGGCTAGTTAGTAGCAATGAGAATGACCTTTTGCAGGCACCATGGTCTTTATATCCTGGTAGTTAGCAACTCTGTTCTTTAAATGTGAGCCAGAGTACAAAAAAAGGAAAAGCCACTGGGCTATCTACACTATAAGGGTGGCTGGGAATCTCAAAATATAGGGAGAAGATTCTCTTTAGGGTACTGGGAGTTGTTTGACATATCTGGATACCCAACAAAAAAGACCCTGCTTTTTGAATGCCCATAGCTTCTGAGAGAGTGGACAAAACCTCTACTTCTCTAAGATGAAAGATGACCGGGACCTTTACTAGAACACAGATTTACCACGCATCAGGAGAGCCTTGTGCTGTGGAGAGACTGAGGTGTCTCATTGTTTGTTTGGCATTAAGGTGTTCTGTTGGCATTCCTCACCCTGTTGGAGAATCACTCCACATATGAAGCTGATAATTTTTTCCTGAAGGGGTAATAGTAAAGGAGATAAGAACTTAAAGGAAGAGTTCTTACAGCCTTTCACCTTGAAGCTTTGCAGAGCTGACAGGTTATCACAGATAAGAAACTTATATTGACATTTTTAGCAAAAGAATGTGAACAGGACAGAGATTGACCATGAAATATTACCCTCCTAGAGGACACAGTGATGAGCTTAAGCATGAAGCTAATGGTGTATAAGACAAGCTTCTGATGTCAGGAGATGTATCATCTAGTGAGGGAAAAATCAGACTTGCCTATCAAAAATTAATTTTTAAGAATGAAAAGAACCTGAACTTCTAAGCTTTGTTCTGAAAAGTTACTAGGAAAATTGTCAAAAAACCTATTAAATTACCATCTTGGTAGGCAAGGCAATAGTTTTAGGCAGTAAAACCAAAAAAAAAAAATACACGTAGAAACTTCATGGAGTAGGGTCTTAAAGGATCTAAAAAGAAAGTGGGAATTAAACACTTTCTTGAAAAATGGGTAGAACTTGAATAGGCATAAAGAAGAGTTTTCTTCATGGGGAGAATATCCTAACAAGACAAAGAGAGTGATGTGCACAAACAACGTTGGGAAGCCCTGTTTAGTTCAGCCTGGTTGGAATAATGAAAAGTAAGTTTTGAAAGTTAAATGGAGGTCAGATTGTGGAGAATATTGCATGCTAGACTAGAAATTGGGATTGCATCCTAAAGCCAAAGGGAAACGTCACTGATTTTGAAGAAAGTCATTGTACATTAAAATTATTGTGACTGAGTTAAAGTGAATGAATTGCAAGTAGTAGAGACTGAGAATAGGGAACATTGTTAGAAAAATTACAGTAGTCAAATAGTTCACATATCAGATGATATGCTGTGACCTATTAGGTGAGTTGTACAAAGATTGGCACAAGAAGTTTAAAAAGCCGTAACAACTTCTACACTTGACCAAGATGGAATAGCAAGGATTGGATATAACCTCCTTCCTGAAACAACTAAGTAAAACAAAGTATATGAAACAAGGTTTTTAGATCTTCAACATTAAAGATGACAGGACAGTGATCACAGGTTGGAAACAAAGTCAGCACAAGATCAGAGGTTGTGAAACTCCAGTTTACTGAGTAGAGAGAGGAAGGGAGCAGGATATAGAGGGAGAATCCTGATGGAGTCTAGCAGTCTCTCCCATGAGTTGAGATGATCTTCTGGGAGTTCAAGACAGCAAAAGCTTATGGGAGGAGTATGAAAAGGAATGGGGAGTAAGAATACTAATAAAAAAATGAGTGAACCACCAAAGCCT
The DNA here is from genome assembly GCF_922984935.1 of Meles meles. Lineage (NCBI taxonomy): Eukaryota > Metazoa > Chordata > Mammalia > Carnivora > Mustelidae > Meles > Meles meles. Next base: position 79,483,868 of record NC_060066.1, read on the forward strand.
GAGGGAATCACCAACAAGATATTAGAGAACAATTCCTATATCTCAGAGCAAAAATAGTTTCTCTTCTTGAAGGCTAGAGTAGAAAACCCCAGTGACTCATAGGATATCAGAAGACTACTCAGAACGATCTACCTTCAGTAGTGAAACAAAAGTGTCTATGGAATGAAGCCTGCTCTAATCCTGACATTTTAAAGAAAGTTATAGAAGAATCCAATTGTTTCCAAGTAATCTAACAGTGTCAAAGAATAAACTTCAAAAATATTCATAAGAACAACAACAAAAAAGATAAATAGTCAAGATGGAAACAACCTTAAGTGTCAATTGATGGATGAATGGATAAAGATAGGAGACACACATACATGCATATATATACTATTCACACACATGCACAAACACTACTCAGCCATAAAAGGAATAAAATCTTGTCATTTGTAACAACATGAAGGACCTCAAGGGTATCATTCTAAGTAAAATAAGTCAGAGAAAGACAAATACATATGATATAATTGGCATGTAAAATCTAAAAAACAAAGATGAACAAACAAAACTCATGAATACAAAGAACAGAGGGCTGGTTACCAGTGGAGAAAGGGCCTGGTGGGCAGGCAAAATGGATGAAAGGGAAGGTACAGATTTCCAGCTGTGAAATGAATAGGAATGTGGTGTGAGCCTGGTGATTATGGCCAATGGTGTTGCATATTAGAAGGTTCCCAGGAGAGTGGATCTTCAAGATTTGCATTACAAGAACAAAGTTTGTAACCTTTTATGGCAATTGATGGTGACTAGACTTACTGTGGTAATCATTTCACAATATAAGAATTGAATCATATTGTATGCCTGAAACTAATATTTCGTGTCAACTGTAACTCAAAAACAATTATGTCCAGAACCCAACAAGGTAAAATTCTCAATGTCATCCAATCAAATATACCAGCCATGCAAAAGAGTAGGAAAGTAAGTCATGATGAGGAGAAAAATTAATCAATAGAAACAGACCCACAAATGCTCCCAGTGATAGAATATGCAGGCAAGAACATTTTTTTACATTTTATTTTTTTATTATTATTTTTTAATTTAAAATTTTTTTTTATAAACAAACAATGTATTATTAGCCCCAGGAGTACATGTCTGTGAATCGCCAGGTTTACATACTCACAGTACTCACCATAGCACATACCTTCCCCAATGTCCATAACCCCACCACCCTCTCCCTACCCCACTCCCCCCAGCCACCCTCAGTTTGTTTTGTGACATTAAGAGTCTCTTATGGTTTGTCTCCCTCCCAGGCCCATCTTGTTTCATTTATTCTTTTCTTACCCCCAATCCACCCATATTCCATTTACACTTCCTCATATCAGGGAGATCACGTGAAAGTTGTCTTTCTCCGACTGACTTATTTCGCTAAGCGTAATACCCTCTAGTTCCATCCACGTTGTCGCAAATGGCAAGATTTCATTTCTTTTGATGGCTGCATAGTATTCCATTGTATATATATACCACCTCTTCTGTATCCATTCATCTGTTGATGCACATCTAGGTTCTTTCCATAGTTTGGCTATTGTGGACACTGCTGCTATAAACATTCGGGTGCATGTGCCTCTTCAGATCACTACCTTTGTATCTTTAGGGTAAATATCCAGTAGTACAATTGCTGGGTCGTAAGGTAGCTCTATTTTCAACTTTTTGAGGAACCTCCATGCTGTTTTCCAGAGTGGTTGCACCAGCTTGCATTCCCACCAACAGTGTAGGAGGGTTCCCCTTTCTCCGCATTCTCGCCAGCATCTATCATTTCCTGACTTGTTAATTTTAGCCATTCTAACTGGTGTGAGGTGGTATCTCAATGTGGTTTTGATTTGTATTTCCCTGATGCCGCATGATGTGGAGCACTTTTTCATGTGTCTGTTGGCCATCTGGATGTCTTCTGTGCAGAAATGTCTGTTCATATCTTCTGCCCATTTCTTGATTGGATTATTTGTTCTTTGGGTGTTGAGTTTGCTAAGCTCTTTATAGATTTTGGATACTAGTCCTTTATCTGATATGTCGTTTGCAAATATCTTCTCCCATTCTGTCAGTTGTCTTTTGGTTTTGTTAACTGTTTTCCTTTGCTGTGCAAAAGCTTTTGATCTTGATGAAGTCCCAATAGTTCAGTTTTGCCCTTGCTTCCCTTGCCTTTGACAATGTTCCTAGGAAGACGTTGCTGCGGCTGAGATTGAAGAGGTTGCTGCCTGTGTTCTCCTCAAGGAGTTTGATGGATTCCTTTATCACATTGAGGTCCTTCATCCATTTTGAGTCTATTTTCCTGTGTGGTATAAGGAAATGGTCCAATTTCATTTTTCTACATGTGCCTGTCCAGTTTTCCCAACAGCATTTGTTGAAGAGGCTGTCTTTTTTCCATCAGACATTCTTTCCTGCTTTGTTGAAGATTAGTTGACCATAGGGTTGAGGGTCTATTTCTGGGCTCTCTATTCTGTTCCATTGATCTATGTGTCTGTTTTTGTGCCAGTACCATACTGGGCAAGAACGTTTTTTAACAGTCATTTTATAATATTCCATATGTACAAAAGGGTAGATAAGATAGAGCATGTAAGTGGAGATGGAAAACATGAAAGACACAAATTAAAATTCTAGAGATAAAACTGTCTAAATATACACTGGATGAGTGAATAATAAATTGGGCAAGGAAGAAGAATTTAAAGAAGACATTGAAATACAAACTAAATGAAGCACAGAAACAACTGTTTAAAATCCAGACTAAATGACAAAATATCAAGCAGCCAAATAAAATATTTAAAAAATAATAGACAAAAACTTAGAAATTGGATCAAAACTTACAGATCCAAGAAGATTAATGAACCTCGAGCACTAAAAAGCAGAAAAATATATATATTAAAGTCCAAAATAATCAAGTTGCTTAAAACACATTTCTTTTAGTACAAGGAACAAAGTAAGTCCTTTTTTTCACCCCAAATTGATCTAAAGATTCAACGCAATCCTAATCCAAATACCAGAAAATATTTTTTTTAGAAATTCATCTGTTTCTAAATTCAATGGAAATGACCTAAAAATATTTTAAAAAGTTAAAAAAGTTGAAGGACTTAATGATACATGGTTTCAGGACTTTAAAAACAAAACAAAACACTGTAGTAATCAAGACAGTATGATTATTGGCAAGATTACTAGAACAATGGCACATTATAAATAATTCATTTAGAATCGCCTGTATACTGTCCACTGATTTTTCACAAAGGTGCAAAGAAAATGAAGGAGATCTGTACAACAAATGTCGCTGGATAGCACTATATGAAAAAATTTAAAAATCCATGTATTATACCACTTAAAATCAAAATGGATTATAAGCCTAAATGTAAAACTTGGAAATATAGAACTTTTATAAGAAAATGCAGGAGGTTCATCTCCCCTTCCAGTTTCCCTCAACTCCCTCTCCTCTCCATCTCCCCATGTCCTCCATGTTATTTGTTATGCTCCACAAATAAGTGAGATCATATGATACTTGACTCTCTCTGCTTGACTTATTTCGCTCAGCATAATTTCTTCCAGTCCCGTCCATGTTGCTACAACGGACTCTGAAAAACAACCAGAGGGTTTTGAAGGGGCGTGGGGGTGGGAGTTTGAGGAACCAGGTGGTGGGTAATAGGGAGGGCACGTACTGCATGGAGCACTGGGTGTGATGTCAAAACAATGAACACTGTTATGCTGTAAATAAACAAACAAAAAAAAAACCACAAACAACAAAAAAAAGAAAATGTAGGAGGAAATATTTATGATCCTTAGGTTATGCAAAAATTTCTTAGATCCAGTACCGAGAAGCACAATCTACTAGAAGAGCTTCCAAGAGCAGAAGTTTTTAATTTTAATAATAAAAAATACTGTTAAAGGAATAAAAAGACAAGCCACAGGCTGAGAGAAGATATTTACAAAGCATATATTTGATAAAGGACTTGTATCTAGAATATATAAAGGACGCTTGAAACTAAAGAAAACAACCCAGCAAAAGACAAAATATTTGAACACATCACCAAAAAGATGTACAAATGGCCAAATTCATATATGAAAAATAGTTTGTAATTAGCCATTAGGCAAATGTGAATTAAAACTACAATGAGGGTAAAAGGTGACTTCAAACTTAGGACATTAAGTAACTGGAATATTTATGGTATGCATTATTATTAATATAGGAAAGCTAGTTAGAACTGGAAATAAGGGATTGAATTTTAGACATGATCCTTTTGAGGTAATAGAGGAACATTCTGAGTGGAAATATTTGTCAGACAGATGAAGATCTCGAACTAGAACTTGGAAGACACGTAATGTCCAGATATATAATTAAAAAAAAATAGAACCATGTAATCTATACCTAAAGGATTTTTTCTTGATGGTAGAGTGTTCTATGTATGTTTTGTGTATGCTCATATGTGTAGTCATGTGAAAAGCTTATGTTTCATTGCTTGGAAGTAGCAAGCACTCAAATGTCTAAATTAAGTTATACTTGGTTAAATGGGAAACAGCATACTCAACTTACCTATTCCTCTGTTCAGAGTGACATGAGGTTAGGAACCCTGGGAAAATGCATTTTAATACTAATCTTTAGAAAAGATCAATGAATAGCTTTAAGTCTAATCCTGCATGCAAGTCCTTTTTTATATGTATGCCTCATCCTCCATTTCTACCGTCAAAAACAATACACAGTCCCTAGCACACCTCACCTCCAAGTCTGTGTTAGGAACACAGTTAACAATTATAGCCAAGTAGTAACATGCTGTATCACTTATGGAGGAAATGAGATAATTAAGTCTTAACATCCTTGGATTTAAGCCTAATATTAGATTGAACTATGTAAGGAAGAGAGCCATTTACACAAGAACAAATAAAACTCGGTGGCATGTTGCTGAATTTAGTGAGGGTGTTGGCTAAGGAGTTCTTGCTTGTAGTTTCCTATCCATTGAAAGCATGACCGTGTATGGATATCCCTGGGTACTTTTCAGCTTGACTACTTTATGTAGACAAAGAAATTTCCATTCTGGCATCCCACATATCAAGCCGATTAGCATAAGCATTTGTTGATCTTCTAGTAGTAAAAACATAGTAGTATTCAAGTCAATGATATGAAATTGAAAATGTTTAGCTTAGCAAATTATCAATAAAACGACTTTTAGAGGCATTGAAATCCATTCAAAACAGATGCCTAGAAGCATTTTGTCTCAAGAGTGTTTTCTCTTCCAAATATCAAGTAAGGTTTTTAACACAGAGACATATGTTTGAGCAAAAATGCCCTTTCTGTAAAAAGCAGGATAACACCAAGCAGTGTTTTAATCAATAAGCTTTCATGAATAGAATACCTATAAAATTCTTTTGTTTTGGGGGGTGTTTAGGGTGTTTTTTCAATGTGAACTTTTATTGGCCTCATATATAAGAATAACACACAAAACAATATGCACAAACGATACGTGTTCAGTTGAATGACTTTACAGAAAGTGAACACACCTATGTATTTGATAACCAAAGACTGAAAATTAACCAGCACCTAGAATCTCTCTTGAGTTCCTCTCAGTCCTTGCTTCTCTCCCCAGGGATAACCACCATTTAACTTTTAACACTGTTGCTTAGTTTTACCTGTGTCTGAATTTTATGTAAATGGAATCGTACTCTTTAGGTCTGGGATTCTTTCAGTCAACATTGTGTTCAGGAGAGGTATCAATGTTTGTGCATGTAATTTTAAGTTCTTCCATTCTCTTATCTCAAAGTATCTATTCTGTTGATAGACATTGAGTTTTCAGTTTGGGGCTATGACAAGTATTACTACTATAAATATTCCTTTATGTCTTCTGGTAGACATAGGGACATAGTCCTGTTGGGTATATGGTAGAACTTACTGAGACATTGGGTAGCTTTAGTGGGTAGATACTACTAATTTCTCCCAAGAAGTTGCAGTGTACATTTTCATCACCAAGCATTGTAGTTGTTGCATAACTTAGCTAATACAGTTGAGCCTTAAAAACTTGGATTTGAACTGCTCAAGTCCACTTCTTTACTGGATTTTTTTTAACAGTACTGTAAATGTATTTTCTCTAAGGATTTCTTAACATTTTCTTCAGCATGCTTTGTTGGAAGAATACAATATATAATACATGTAACATACAAAATGTGTTAACTGACTTTGTGTTATCAGTAGGGCTTCCAGTCAACAATAGTTAGGTTTTGGGGGAGTCAAAAGTTACACATGGATTTTGAAATTCACAGGTGTCAGTACCCCTAACCTCTGTGCTATTCAAGAGTCAATTGTATGTGGTATTATTTGCCTTTCATTTGAGCCATCCCAGTGACGGTACTACACTGAGATTAATTTGCATTACTCTGACGATTACTGATGAGCCATCGGTGTGTTTGGCAATTTTCAATGTCTTTTTTCATAAAGTACCTGTTCAAGTCCTTTGCTCATATTTCTACTGGATTACCCTTGAGTCGTAGGAGTCCTTTATGTATTTTGGATATGACATCTTATTGAAAATATATGGTAGTCATAATTAAAATTTGCAAAAAAAGTGTAAATATCCTCTCCCATTCCATGGTACCTTTTTATCAATAGAATTTCTTCATTTTAAAGTAGTCTAATTCATCAGATTTTTTTGTCTAACACTTTCCTGTGTTTTTTTGTTTTGTTTTAGAAATCTTTGCCTATACTGAGGATTTGAAGACATTCTATTTTTTTTTTCCCAAAAAATCTTGTCTTCTCATTTACAACTACAATCCTCATGGAATTTTTGCATATTGTGTGAAATAGTCAAGATTTATTTTTTTCTATGTGGTTATCCACTTTTGCCTAGATATTCATCTCCTTGGGCATTTGATTATTTCTCCCTAGTGGAACAAGGACAATAACTCCCAAAGAATAACATATATACATATACATGCACATGATACATAGACATACATATATTGAGGTACAGACTGTGCTCCAAACATTCACTTATGAGTTGGCTTTTTTTAATGTTTCTACATACATTCATTGTTATTGATAGATTTCCAAGACAGCTTATAAAATGTTCCTTGGTACCTAATGTACCAGTATAGTGGGAAATGTATGCGTATTCCATTTCTGGACCCTAGGACATCTTCCCTTTCACTCACAGCAAGATAGAATGGTGCTTTGAGAGTGAATAAACAGATGGACTTCAATAGGAGTGATAAGAAGGAGTAAGTAAAATAGCTGCCATTGAAGAAAAACAATTCTCATAACTCATGGATAACAAAGTCTTAATCTCTTCCCAGATATTCTGAATTGAGAAGCAGTAAGTACTTCCCATGCTAAGGCAAGAATTGTATTGGCAGATTCCAGGCTGTCAGTGTAAAACCGGAAGATTGTATCCTACAGATCTCCTGGGAATGGGTCGACATTAATACCCCTCAAAGTGAATGGTACCCCTAGAGTTGTGCAGTTCAGTACTGTCGCCCTGTTGGGATGGAGATATATATGAATAATATGTCATATACATTTCCCAGGTATCAAGGAGGAATTGATGCTAGAATTGGAATGTCAAATTTGCTGATATATTATCCTTATTAATAGTTATGAGTAAGGACTTATGCATTCTAAGGCTTTCGTACTAGATACATTTTTAAGCAGCAGTATGCTATAACAAAATAGTTTACACTATACCAGAATTTTCAAGCAACACAAACTTCTTCCTTTTACTATTTCTAGTGCTAAAGTTCAGTGTTGTAAAGGAGTGTCCACTAAGCATGGAGAAGCCTGTCCAGGGAAAGGAATTCAAGTTAACTTATTATAACCAGTGCTGGTTATTTCTGTGCAATTACTCTATAAAAGTTTTATAACATGGCTGAGTGTCCAAGTTGAAAGTTGAAGGGCAATGCAGTAACACTTTTCCCAAAGTTTTCTGACACAAGCCAAACCTTTTAAAGTTACTGTCATCAGCTTAAAAAATAAAATACCTGACATGTCCAAACAGCCCCAGGGAATAACTAAGACTGAGGTTTAAAAAAATATGTAGACTTGTCTGAGCTTGTTATTTTAGTAGATGAGATCTGATTTCTTTTAAACATTTGAGCAAGAGTTAAACTTGATAAAGGTAGACTCTGGATGTTACTCAGTGGGAAGTGAAAACACAGCAGCCCTTTTATATTTATGAACTGTCCAAAAGAACCATATTCATGCAGACTAAATAATAATTTATCCCATCCTCTCTACTAACACTCTTACATCCCTATTCAGAGACAAAAGTCCAAGAAAATACTCGTGTAGTGATAGAATTGACAGAGTGTGTCTCTCACCCATTTCTAGAAGCCCTCTAACTTAGGAATGTGGCTCTTAGCAGAAAAATACGATTTTGCTGATCTTAAAATGAACAAGACCTTGATCTCCGCCAAAGAACAAATGTGTTTCAGAGCAAAACTGCCCTGTAGCATCAAGGTTATAGGTAGGCAGTGGATTAGTGGTGTGATTTGAGAGCTTGCACAAAGCCCCCCCCCCCCCCATACCCCAGTTCTACAAAGGGCTCTTTCATCAAATTAGACTGTCACTGAAAAAATAAAATTTAAAATCTCAGTGGTTTGATGGATTGTCTTCTTCTAAGACAAATGCCCAAGAGAAGGGTCCCATGGAAACAGAGTTACTTAGGCAATCAGATCTCAGAGAATTATGAGCCAATTAGTCAGTTTTGATGGAATAGGGAGGAGGTGAAAGGACAAGGGATCATCATGGTGGTAAGAACTGAATTAGAAGAACTTCACTAACAAATAAACTGTGAGGTAGTAGAATGAGTAGCAAGAGGGGCAACGAGCAGCATAGGTTTCCAGAATTGCAAGCAGGCATCCTCTCAGTTGTGGGGTGAGGGGAAGTCCCATTAGGATCGAGGAAAGCAACCCATCAGTGATGGGCGGACTGTGTTTGGTGGGAAAACTGTACCCAAAGCCAGGACCACCTTAGGTGTATATCTTGGTCTGGAAGCTTTTAAACTTCCAGTAAATCTGCAAAGAGTATCAGCTGTATTGTCTCTATCTATATTCAGAGGACTTTAACTAGAGTCAGATTCCTGCTAAGGATATGATGGTGGGCAAGAATAGTTTTTTAATTGAAATCCTAGAGCAAATAACTGATTTCCCTTAATTCCATCTCTGGGACTTTAGCATTAAAGCATAGTTTTGGAGATTTAGCATAATCTTGCATCCAAAGGAGGCATCTTCTCCACACTGTGGAAAATGTTCAATTACCCTCTGTAATACAGCCTGCTTCCTAAGCCTGAACCATGAAAGGAGATAAATTTCCATCCAAATCCTAGCTCTACCACTCACTAGCTATGACATTGAGTTTAAACCCTCTGAGGGTCATATTTCATAACAATATGGTAGAATTCATAGTCTCACATCATAGGATTGTTCTAAGAATTAAATAAAATCATACCTATAATATAGCATAGAACGTAGCATATACTAAGTTCAATAAATTCTAGTTGTTATTACTGTTTACTTGAATATCCTCCCTTTATCTACCTCTACCTCATAAAGCAGCCCTTGCTAGAAAGTTTTATATATAATAATTTTATTAAAAGCTTCTCAAGAATGGGGTGCCTGGATGGCTCAGTTAGGTGACTGACTCTTGAGTTTAGCTCAGGTCATGATCTCAGGGTCTTGAGATCGAGCCCGTATCAGGCTCCATGCTCAACAGAGCATCTGGTTGAGATGCAGGAAGTCTGGCCGAGATTCTCTCCTTCTCCCTTTCACTTTGCCCCCACCCCCACCTGCTCCTGGTCTTGCTCTATAAAATAAATTTTAAAAAACAAAACTTCTCAAGGAAAAGGACATTTGTGTCTTTGGTCAACACCAGACTCCTAAAGCCTGGTGCATAAGAGGTACTTAATATGTCTTTGTTAAATGAATTTTTCTGAATTAAATCTTCTCCATTCCATGTAAATACGAAATGTTATGTTCTAAGAGTAAAAAACAAAAATCAGTTGAAAGAGATTGTTCAAAGTTGTATTTTTTTTGTGTTTAAATTCAAATTTAAACTGTTTTGCAAAAAATAAAACTGTTTTACACACTAGTCAGAAAATTTGAATAGCCTTTATTTTGCCCATTGAGAATCTGGTTTTAATCCTCCCCAAATAAAATCAGAGAAATAGAAGAAAAAGAAGACCAAACAATTCAGACCTAGCATGATACAGCTGTTTTCTTCATTGAACAGACATTTTTGTGTTTCCTTTTTTCTTTTCACAGTTCGTCTTTTTATATTTCTTGCTGGACTGCGTTTGATTAGCTGCCCAGTGTACTTATACCCTCAAATCACATCTGGTTGCATTGTTCCTTACTGCAGAATTTGCTATAGCTTCTAAGTTGCTATCATCTACAACTTTTGAAACACACTTTGTTACATTAAAATTTTTTTTTAATTTTTTTTGAAGCTAAGTGAAATACCTTCCTCAGTAGTGCCTATGGCATCCTATAAACTTAAAGCAAATGAGGCAATTAGGACTTACTTGTTTAGAGAAGACTCTGGCTGGCATTTCATCAATTTTAAGCAAAACCTCATTTCATGGAACTTAGAATAAAGTATCTTGGTTGTGTGCTGAGCAGGGCTCCAGTTGTGTTTGGTGCCTGTGTGACTGGCATTTTAACTATGATATTTTCTAAATAAAATATAAGTTGCTTCAGATTTTTCCTCTATATGCTTTTGTTGGACCACAGCTCCCTGACAAATTTCCTCTTAAGAATTCTGGTTAGACCTCTTCCGGGTGCTGGAGAGACTTGGAGAGATTTGGTTTGATACGGAAGGTGGAGTAAAAATGGACTTGATGACTGGGGTAAGTGAGGAAGATAAAAGAATGATTTCTACGTTACTGGCTTGAGGTTCTGGGTAGAAGTGATACCATTTAGTGAGATTGGGTCAAAATGCAAAATGAACTGCCTTGGGTTGCACAGAAGTATAAAAGGATGAATGAGAAGATTTGCAGGTTGGAGAAAATTTGGCACAAGAAATGGGATGAAAATAGTTCATAGAGAAAAAAGTGATGTAAAATTTCCCACTACTAAATGGTGTTTAGGTTCCTCTTGGTACATTTAAAAGTATGGTGTATTTTTTTAATACCAATATTTACAACACACTGAAAATCTGTATCCACTGTAGCTAACTAACCATGTGAGATATATTAGATGCCAACTTTAAAATGTGTGAGGAAATAATGCTTCAAAATTCTTTTAGGGTGTAGGTAAGAAAGAATCATTGAAAACCACTGCAGAAGTGAATCTAGGTAATACTCTAGCCTACACAGAGAAAGCTCTAATGTCAAGTGGTATTCTTAGCAATGGAAAAGTAAAAGCTCTTTCGAAAGTTTCCTGCTCCTGCAGCAAACTACACACTGGTGGGTTTTAGATTCAATGATATCATGTCCTTTAGTCAATTGGCATATAAACACAAATATATAAATATAAGATATTTATAAAATACATATTTTTGTATAAAATATGAGGTCAGAATGAAGACCTATAAGGAGGTAGCAGCAGTTTATTTTGTTTCATATATATTTATACGTCAGATATCACAACCTGATTCTTTTTCTTTTTTAAAGATTTTATTTATTTATTTGACAGAGATCACAAGTAGGCAGAAAGGCAGAGAGAGAGAGAGAGAGAGAGAAAGAGAGAGAGGAGGGGAGGAAGGCAGAGGCTTTAACCCACTGAGCCACCCAGGCACCCCATCACAACCTGATTCTTAATCATTTCCATTAACCTCACCAATGAACCTACAGAACACCTGCTGACATTAAGGAGCCAAAACATCATCCCTGCTAGTTTTAGAGAGAGGTGTACTGCAATGTGATACCACTAAGAAGAACCTTCATGAAAAGCCAGTCCTGCTAAGAGAGCTGCAGTGAGGAGAGATAGGGAGCATGATGAAGGAAGATTAAGGATGTTGGGGAACCCAAGGCCTAGGATAGGGGACGAGGTATAAAGTTAGACAACTGAAAGACAAAAGGGCAGGCAAATTTTGATTCCCAAAATATGCTTAATGAACACCTGTCACAAACTGGACACCACTGTGAGCTTGTAAGCAAGATGGAGATGATTGCTTTCAAAGCTGACAACACAATAATTACTTAAAACAACTCTGGGCTCACAGTAACTGCAATGCCCACTCAGAATAAGAACTCACATCAACATATAGAAAAAGTACTAATTTCTTACCAAATAAAACTGAAGATACCTTCTGAGCCATCATCTTGCCTTACAAAAGGGACAAAGGTGGTAAAACCTGCTAGTTTTTGTGCATATAGGTGAATGAACATACGAGTGTTTCCTTTCTCAGAACATTCGGATGCATGATAGTGATGTAGATAACATGTATATATTAAGATTGGTATAATGTTTCATTTCCAGTATTCCTTACTGGACTCTACTGGATTACTTTCAACCCACAAAGCAGTTCAGGTATAATCTGAAGAGAACAGGGGGTAGTAAAGACATACTTAATTTGCTTCCCTATAAACACACTTTGTGTGTGTGTGTGTTCACATACTATTCTTAGTAGGCAAAGTAATACCATGGGCTAACTATTAGGAGATAATGTAATTTTCATTGGTTTTTCAGTAGTTTTTCTAAACTTGCATTTTCTTTTACTGTCTTGGGCTGTTCCTCTTGGGCTCCCTGATCTCAGGAAATGCTGTTATGAGGAGGGTGAGGTTTGCGTATGCCAGCAATAAATGGCTTATCTAATCTGTAGACAATCTTCATCTTCCTTTGCTAATAAGCATGTATTTTATGACTTAGGTGGGAAATTGAAGAGACTTCTTAGACCCTTCAAAGACATGGACAAGTTTTCCAGGAGCTGAGAACAACATAACCATCAACATTTTCATTTTAATGATTTTAGTAGGCAATCATTCTAAAATGTAACATGTCCTAATTGAACAGAAGGCTAAAATTTAATCTTTTTATGACCAAGTGTGATTATAATCACTAGTTATTAGAGACACCTAAATGCTGAGGTTTCATGTTTTCCATGTTATATGGGTCCCACATACTGTTTTGTTTTCCTTAGAGCTGTGTTTGTATTTCCTTTCTGGTCTTCCTCACACTAATACAAGCAAGAAGCACCAAATATCTGTGGCCAGTTCTTCAAACCCTTCTGAATGCCTGTCCTCTTGTTATTCTAGCACAGTGATAGGAAATGATAGCTGTTCAACAGGGAAAGAAGGAAGGGACAGAAGGAAGTTATTTGTGGAGAAACTCGACTACTAGACTATTAGAATTACTTCTAAGTTAAATGCAAGTAAATTCCTGAAGAGTTCTGTTACCTCAATGCAGATTCTTTTTTTTTTTTTTAAAGATTTTATTTATTTATTTGACAGAGAGAGAGATCACAAGTAGGCAGAGAGGCAGGCAGAGAGAGAGGAGGAAGAAGGCTCCCCGCGGAGCAGAGAGCCCCATGCGGGGCTCGATCCCAGGACCCCGAGACCACGACCCGAGCCGAAGGCAGCGGCCCAATCCACCGAGCCACCCAGGCGCCCCTCTCAATGCAGATTCTATGATCTTGCCTTTGACAGCTTGGAAATGATTTTTGTATCTTATTCCTGGAATGGGTTGTAGAAAGATTCTATATGTCTATATATAACATGTAGATATATAACATGATGAAATGCAACATCTTTTTTTTTAAATTCACTTAGCTCTTATTCTCCTTACTTCATATATAAAGAATCTTCAAACAATCAGTTGTCTATATAGTGTTAAATAATATTGTCCACACTTAACAGTCATATTGGTAAGGGACTACTTTCAGATTCTAGAAATAAGTGTACTCGGTTAGTAATCTGAAAATGTGAATAGCTGATTTGCAATTAGCACTGGAATAAATCAGATACCCAAGGTATCTTTTCAAGTGATTTGCTAGATGACTTTGGCAGTAGATCTTTGGCTAATGGGAAGAAAGCTGATGGATAACTGTACTGGTTCTTGAGGACCTGCCACCAATGCATCCTTTCACTGATGCTGGAGTAATCTTTCCTGACCACCCTGACCTACAGCTGTCCCCTTCCTTTAGCTATCTACAGACAACCAGCCCCATCGTTCTAGCTCAAACGCTGTCTTTTAACACACGTTCCTCCCAGAAAGAATTGGGTGCTATTTTCTCCTTTGTTGCCATGGTGTTCCAAACACCTCCATTTTAGCAAATGTAATTGTAAATTTGCATGTCAGCTTCCTCTGAATTATGTGCTTCATTGTTACATATTTAATACATTTTTTTTACTAATATTTCATGTATTATTTGTTCCTGGGGTACATGTCTGTGAATCATCAGTCTTATACAATTCACAGCACTCACCATTGCACATAACCTCCTCAATGTCCATAACCCAGCCCCCTATCACTTCCCTCGCCCGCCCCCCAGCAACTCTCAGTTTGTTTCCTGGGATTAAGAGTCTCTTATGATTTGTCTTCCTCCCCAGCCCCATTGGTTTCATTTTTTTCCCTCCCAACCCCCGATGACTCCCGGCACTGCCTTTCAAATTCCTCATATCAGAGATATCAAACGATAATTGTCTTTCTCTGATTGACTTATTTTCCTTAGCATAATACCCTCTAGTTCCATCCACATCATTACAAGGGGCAAGATTTCAGGATTTTTGATGGCTGCATAGTGTGCCATGTTATGTATGTATGTATGTATATGTATGTATGTATATATATGTATACATACATATACATATATATATGTATATATATGTATATGTATGTATGTATATTGTATATATATCACATATATATATATTGTATATATATCACATCTTCTTTATCCATTGATCTGTTGATGGGCATTTAGCATCTTTCTATAGTTTAGTTATTGTGGAATTCCTGCTATAAACATTGGGGTGCATGGGTCCCTTTGTATCACTACATTTGTATCTTTAGGGCAAATACCCAGTAGTACGATTCCTGGGTCATAGGGTAGCTCTATTTTCAACTTTTTGAGGAACCTCCATGCTGTTTTCCAGAGTGGATACACCAGCTTGCATTCCCACCAGAAGTGTAGGAGTGTTCCCCTTTCTCTGCATCCTCACCAACATCTGTCGTTTCCTGACATGTTAATTGTAGCCATTCTGACTGGTGTGAGGTGCTATCTCGCTGGGGTTTTGATTTGTATTTCCTGATGGTGAGTGATGTGTAGCCCTTTTTCATGTGTCTATTCGCCATTTGAATGTCGTCTTTGGAGAAATGTCCGTTCATGTTTTCTGCCCATTTCTTGATTGGATTACTTTGTTCTTTGAGTGTTGAGTTTGGTAAGTCCTTTACTAGATTTTGGATACTAGCCCTTTATCTGATATGTCATTCGCGAATATCTTCTCCCATTCTGTCAGGTGTCTTTTGGTTTTGTTGACTGTTTCCTTTGCTGTGCAAAGGCTTTTGATCTTGATGAAGTCCCAATAGTTCAGTTTTGCCCTTGCTTCCCTTGCCTTTGATGATGTTCCTAGGAAGAAATTGCTACAGCTGAGGTTGAAGAGGTTCCTGCCTGTGTTCTCAAGGATTTTGATGGATTCCTGTCTCACATTGAGGTCTTTCATCCATTTGGAGTCTGTTTTTCTGTGTGTTATAAGGAAATGGTCCAGTTTCATTCTTCTGCATGTGGCTATCCCAATTTTCCCAACCTCATTTATTGAAAGACACTGTCTTTTTTCCATAGGACATTTTTCCTGCCTTGTCAAAGATTAGTTGACCATTGAGTTGAGGATCCATTTCTGCATTCTCTGTTCTGTTTCACTGATCTATGTGTCTGTTTTCGTGCCAGTATCATACTGTCTTGATGATGACAATTTGTAATAGAGCTTAAGGTCTGGAATTGTGGTGCCACCAAATTTCATTTTCTTTTTCAACATTCCTATGGTTATTCAGGGTCTTTTCTGGTTACATATAAATTTTAGGATTATTGGGGTGCCTGGGTGGCTCAGTGGGTTAAGCCTCTGCCTTCGGCTTAGGTCATGATTCCAGGGTCCTGGGATCGAGCCCCACATTGGGCTCTCTGCTCAGCAGGGAGCCTGCTTCCCCTCTCTCTCTGCCTGCCTCTCCGCCTACTTGTGATCTCTCTGTTTCAAATAAATAAAATCTTTTAAAAAAATCTTAGGATTACTTATTCTATTTCCTTGAAAAAATTGGTGATATTTTGATAGGGATTGCATTAAATGTGTAGGTTGCTTTAGGTATCATAGATATTTTCACAATATTTGTTCTTCCAATCCATGACCATGGAACATTTTTCCATTTCTTTGTGTCTTCCTCAATTTCTTTCATGAATACTTTATAGTTTTCTGAGTATAGATTCTTTGTCTCTTTGGTTAGGTTTGTTCCTAGGTATTTTATGGTTTTAGGTGCAATTGTAAATGGGATCAACTCCTTAATTTCTCTTTCTTCTGTCTTGCTGTTGGTGTTAAGAAATGCAATGGATTTCTATGCATTGATTTTATATCCTGACACCTTACTGAATTCCTGTATGAGTTCTAGCAGTTTTGGAGTGGAGTCTTTTGGGTTTTCCACATAAAGTATCCTATCATCTGCAAAGAGTGAGGGTTTGACTTCTTTGCCAATTCAGATGTCTTTAATTTCTTTTTGTTGTCTGATTGCTGAGGCTAGGACTTCTAGTACTATGTTGAATAGCAGTGGTGATAATGGATATCCCTGCTGTGTTCCCAACCTTAGCAGAAAAACTTTCAGTTTTTTCCCATTGAGGGATGATACTTGTTGTCGGTTTTTCATAGATGGCTTTGATGATATTGAGGTATGTGCCCTCTATCCGTACACTTTGAAGAGTTTTGATCAGGAAAGGTTACTGTACTTTGTCAAATGTTTTTTCAGCATCTATTGAGAGTATCATATGATTCTTGTTCTTCCTTTTATTAATATATTGTATCACATTAACTGATTTGTGGATGTTGAAACAACCTTGCAGCTGTAGAATAAATCCCACTTGATCTTGGTGAGTAATCCTTTTAATGTACTGTTGGATCTCATTGGCTAGTATTTTGGCGAGAACTTTTGCATCCGTGTTTATCAAGGATATTGGTCTGTAATTCTCTTTTTTGATGGGGTCTTCGTCTGGTTTTGGGATCAAGGTAATGCTGGCCTCATAAAATGAGTTTGGATGTTTCCCTTCCATTTCTCCTTTTTGGAACAGTTTCAGGAGAATAGGAATTAATTCTTCCTTAAATGCTTGGTAGAATTCCCCTGGGAAGCCGTCTGGCCCTGGCTCTTGTTTGTTTGGAAATTTCTCATGACCGCTTCAATCTCCTTACTGGTTATGGGTCTGTTCAGGTCTTCTATTTCTTTCTGGTTCAGTTTTGGTAGTTTTTATGTCTCTAGAAATGCATTAATTTCTTCCAGATTGTCAAATTTGCTGGTGTGTAGTTGCTCCTAGTATGTTCTTAGGATCATTTGTGTTTCTCTGGTGTTGGTTGTGATCTCTCCTCTTTCATTTATGACTTTATTAATTGGGGTCCTTTCTCTTTTCTTTTTGGTAAGTCTGGCCAGGGGTTTATCGATCTTATTAATTCTTTCAAAGAACCAGCTCCTAGTTTCTTTGATTTGTTCTACTGTTGTCTTTTTTTTAATTTTTGGTTTTGATTTCATTGATCTCTGTTCTGATTTTTATTATGCTCTGTTGTTTATTATTTCTCTTCTGCTGGGTTTGTCTTTCTTTGCTGTTCTTTCTACAGCTCCTTTAGGTGTAGGGTGTAGGATTAGGTTGTGTATTTGAAACCTTTCTTGTTTCTTGAGAAAGGCTTGTATTGCTGTATATTTTCCTCTCAGGACTGCCTGATTTGAAAATCTGCCTGCCAGATTTTCAATGGTTGTGTTTTCATTATCATTTGTTTCCATGAGTTTTTTCAATTCTTCTTTAATTTCCTGGTTCAGCCATTCATTCTTTAGTAGGATTCTCTTTAGCCTGCATGTATTTGAGTTCTTTCCAACTTCCCTCTTGTGGTTGAGTTCTAGTTTCAAAGCACTGTGGTCTGAAAATATGCAGGGAATGATTCTCCAGTCTTTTGGTACTGGTTGCGACCTGATTTGTGACCCAGGATGTGATCTATTCTGGAGAATGTTCCATGTGCACTAGAGAAGAATGTGTATTCTGTTGTTTGGGGATGGAATGTATATCTGTGATGTCCATCTGGTCCAGTGTTTCATTTCAAGCCTTTATTTCCCTGTAGATCTTTTGCTTAGAACTGTCAATTTCAGTAAGGAGGGTGTTAAAGTCCCCTACTATTACTGTATTATTGTTGATGTGTTTCTTTGATTTTGTTATTAAATGGTTTATATAATTGGCTGCACCCATGTTAGGCATAGATATTTCAATTGTTTTATCTTCTTGTGGGACAGACCCTTTATGATATAGTGTCCTGCCTCATGTCTTATTGTAGTCTTTGTGTTAAAAATCTAATTTATCTGATATAAGGATTACCACTCCAGCTTTCTTTTGCTGTCCATTAACATGATAACTTGTTTTCCACCCCCTCACTTTAAGTCTGGAGGTGTCCTTGGGTTTCAAATGAGTTTCTTGAAGACAGCATAACAATGGGTCTTTTTTTTTTTTTTTTTAAATCCATTCTGATACCCTGTTTCTTTTGATTGGGGCATTTAGCCTATTTACATTCAGGGTAACTATTGAAAGATATGAGTTTAGTGCTTCTTTGTATTGCCTGTAAGGTGACTGTTAATGTATATTCTCTCTGTTCCTTTCTGGTCTGTTACTTTTAGGTTCTCTCTTTGCTTAGAGGACCCCTTTCAGTATTTCCTATAGGGCTGATTTTGTGTTTGCAAATTCTTTTAATTTCAGTTTGTCCTGGAAGCTTTTTATCTCTCTTATAGTCAATGACAGCCTAGCTGGATATAGTATTCTTGCCTGTGTATTTTTCTTGTTTAGTGCTCTGAATATATCATGCCAGTTCTTTCTGGCCTGCCAGGTCTCTGTGGCTAGGTCTGCTGCTAATCTAATATTTCTATCATTGTATTTTACAGACCTCTTGTCCCAAGCTGCTTTCAGGATTTTCTGTTTGTCACTGAGACTTGTAAGCTTTACTATTTGATGATGGTGTGTGGACCTATTTTATTGATTTTGGGGGGGTTATCTGTGCCTCTTGGGTTTTGATGCTTGTCCCCTTCCCCAAATAAGGAAATTCTCTGCTATAATTTGCTCCAATATATTTGTGCTGTTCTCTCTCTCTCTTCTTCTTCTGGGATCTCAGTTATTCTAATATTGTTTTGTCTTATGGTATCACTTAACTCTCAAATTCTCCCTTTGTGGTCTAGTAGTTGTTTATCTCTTTTTCTTAGCTTCTTTATTCTCCATCATTTGGTCTTCTTTATCACTAATTCTCTCTTCTGTCCCATTTATCCCAGCAATAAGATCCGACATTTTTTTTTGCACCTCATTAATAGCCTTTTTAATTCCAACTTGGTTAGATTTTAGTTCTTTTATTTCTCCAGAAAGGGATTCATTTATCCAGAAAGGGATTCTCTAATTTCTTCCATGCTTTTTTTTTTGAGCCCAGCTAGGACATTAATAATCATCATTCTGAACTCTAGATTTGGCATCTTACTAATGTCTGTTTTTTTTTTTTTAAAGATATTATTTATTTATTTGAGAGAGAGACAGTGAGTGAGAGCATGAGAGAGGAGAGGGTGAGAGGGAGAAGTAGATTCCCTGTGAAGCTGAAAGCCAGATGCTGGACTCGACCCTGGGACTCCGGGATCATGACCTGAGCCAAAGGCCGTCACTTAACCAACTGAGGAATCCAGGCACCACCCCCAAGTTATCTTTTTAAAAACCTGATGAGTTACTGAGAAGGTACCACTTTGGATCTAAATGCCATGATCAGAGCAGCTGACAAGTAAGTCTCCTTGTGCGCTGACAAAACTTATTTTTCCTTCTTTTCAGGGATGGGAAAACAACTTTTTAGTCTGGAACAGCAGACCTCTCACTGCTAAGCCATGAAGCTTGAGAATCCCAAAACCAGAGGCAGAGAATCCTGGGGAGGGTGTGAAATGTAGTTGCCTAAAGGGGAATCAGGAAGGAATCTCTCTTCCCTGGCATGACCAAACGTTTGGAAGGGAGAGGAGCAGCTAGGCCATTGGAGGCAATTTGAGTGCAATGTCTGGATAGGGCATTTGGACTTGGCTAAGGTCCACAGATTATCTGGGTATGGAGCTGCTCCAACCTTGCATACAACCAGTGCTTCCCACCAGAAATATCCAGAATGATGTCTCTTTAATTCTATTATCAGGACCATGAGGTTTCTATCAGGGAACAGCTCTGCTGGAGGCTTTCAGGAAGCTTGATGAATAAGAAGACTCATGTAGGGGTGGAAAGATCTCAGGCAGCTGTCACTTGGGAGATGGAAGTTCAAGGTTAATTTCACTTGGTTGGCAAATGTGCATTGAGAAAAAAGTTCATTTTCATAATGCTTCTTTTGGCTGGAGACAGGAGAAATGCAGGAAAGATTAACATTTCTAGGCTCTCTTTTGCACTAATCAGGTTATACAAATGAAAATATTTTAGTGTGCAATGCATAGTATTAAGTGTACCATGTGTGTAAATTCTTTTAATTCTCACAGTAATCCCATGAGGTAGGCACTCTTATTCTGCCTTTTTTATGGTTGGGATATTGAGGCACAGAGAGATGAAGTGATTGCCCCGGAATCACCCTGCTGATAAGTGGCACAGCTGGGATTTGAACCACGTGTTAGAGTTGAGCTTCTGCTCTTTGTCAGGACACTGTACTGCCTGAGCATGCAGGGAGCATGTAGATACAATAGTTGGCTTGGTTTATGAACTCTCTGTAACACTTCATGGAGCACTGATTTATCTCACTGGGTTTAAGACATTGATTTCCATTTATATTACTTCTCTCCTTCTGTAACCTTCCAAAGGCAGGGGTTTGACTTTGCATCCCTGGCACCAGCTTGCGTTCCTGGCACCTTAGGAAATTCTGGAACACGGTGCCAACAACCTGGGATCCAAGAAGAACAGCAAGGCTGGGAAATTCAAGTGACCCTGTGGCCTTTCCAGCTCTGGTCAGGGGAATAGAGATAATGTGTCAGAGTTTAGAAGTCACTGAAACCAAAGTTAAAGATGAATAGAATCACTCATTTCTGATGTGTTTGCTCTCCTTTTATTATCAATATCTTCATCTTTCTGGAACTATGTAAAGCTGGTCAACATTCCCCAGAAGGTAAGCTAGCGAGACCGTTAGCTAGCAATGCTAAATAGATCAATTCAGAGCCACTCTTGACATCATAAAGCCCGATTCTTTTTCTCTGTCCTGACTGGGCACCTTTAAGATATTTATTGCTTCTTTCCAACCTGCTGTACTACTGCAGGGATTCTGAGGTTATCTATGGGCAAGCTGTGTGCATTGGGAGCAAAGATTCAATTACTGAGTGTGTCCAGAATGAAGTCGCAGACTGACAGTTCCTCTCCAGGTATATTTCAAGTTCATCACCTGCCTTGTTCCCTCAAGCCCCCATCTTATGCACTGGACTGACTGTTCCCACATAGATCTGGTAGCTGCTGCCCTTGGGTCTGGCCTCAGATCATTGCCTTTTCGAGATACCCGATACCCCATTTCTTCCTCTTTTTGGAAACCCTTCTCGGTCTGAGATGTTCAAACTCCACCTTTTCTAAGCATCTGTCTAGGATCTCCCCACCTGCATTTGACTTCTTCCTTCTCTACTCTGATCATCCTTCTTTCTAGACTGTTCTTACTAAGACAAGCCTCATATTAGGTATTTGAATGTGTCTGTCTTTTTCATTGGGAATTTTGGAGGACCAGAATGTGTGTGTGTGTGTGTGTGTGTGTGTGTGTGTGTGTGTGTGTGTGTGTGTACATGTGGCTACTCCCACGTACATAAGTATACCCAGTGTCTTTGCTGTCCCATAAGGCAGAATAGCAGGTACTCAAAGATACTTTTTCCATTTGAATGACCACCCTCCATCTTCCTGTTCACCTTCTGCCTCCACACATCATGGATGCCTCATTCTGATACCACAGAAAATATTTGAACACTTCTGCCTTCTAGTCATACAGTTTTTGGATTGTCTCTCTTCCCATTCTTTTCATTTCTAAAATGCTACAGAGTGCACAGCCACCTATCATCTGCCTGGCCTCAGTGCTAGCCAGCACTCCTCCACTTGCCCCTGCAGTGGGACGAGGACTGGAATCAGAGCAGTAGGGCTGCTGATGATAGAGGTTTGGTGAAAGTCAATCCACTCCATAGCAGACATTCTCCTGGCAACCCTTCTCTAGGGTTGTTGCTTCCAAGGAGGAAACTGAAGCTCACGGAGATGACGGAGTGCAGCTGGCATTCAAAGCCAGATTTCACTACCAAATCCCATGTTCTTTCTCCTACCACTCCATAAGTCTCCTAAGCCCTGAATGTGCGTGACACGGTGCACTCCTCATCACCCTAGGGACTCTTTACTGAGAGAGAAATTGGTAGCCTCATTATCCCCAGAGGGTGAGCTCCACTCAAGGTCCCACCAATGACAGTGGGAGAGCCCATGATTCAAGCACAGGTGTTCCCCACTCTTCTCTTTCCATTGAACCACACCATTTCCTGACTCCCCAAAATATATATAGGAGACTTTGCATGTCTTCTTTGTTTCCCAGGGTTGTTGCCCGCCACTCGTTTTTTTGTCTTCTAGCCCCCCCCCCCCCAGATGTGGAGTCTTGGGCCCGAATTAGGGGTCTCTTACTTGATTAGTTTATCCTTTTGTTGGAAACTCAGAAGCTTCCAGAAGTAAAGCAGGCAACACATACATAACAAGCAGGTGGCGGTAACTGGTCAGGTGGAGGGAGCCTGTGCCCCATCCAAAGGGGCAGGGATACTCACGTCCAGTCAACTGTTGCTAAAGACTGTGACCCCAATGTTCCAGGAGCTCCTGCTTTTCCAGGGTAAGCTGGAATTCTGGATTTTTATCCGAGTTTTCCAAATTTTTAAAATGCAGAGCAAGCAAACTAATCATGTGTATGGGCCAGATTTCCAGACTGCTGTTTTGTGGTCTCTGCCTGGGGACCTGACTGCCTGCACTACTTTGCTGTTTTTTGTGATTTCCCTACCCTGTAGAGATCTGGGTTTGTGACCTTGTTTGGGGGAAATGAGAAGGAAATTAGTACCTGAGATACAGATATGGAAAAAGAAATTTAAAAAAGTGTTAATATTTGATTTAAAAGATTCATGCTAAAATAAGTGGGGGCATATCTGAATTTACATTTAAATACATGTGGCATCCTAATTTAGCAACTACAAAGAATATTAGATTTCCTCAAAATAGAGTTTTCCCCAAATTAGTTATCCCTCTACCTAAAGTTTGCCTAAGAATGATCTTTAAATGTATTTTAAAAACATCTAAATCTTAGATATTTTAATAATTAAAAATTTCCAGATCTAATTAAAGACTGCTAAAGAATAATGCTAATATTTTATTTTCTATACATGTAGTTTGATAAGCATTTAAACTGTTTACCCAAATTAGCATAGAACTTACACATATATTAGCAAAATTTTAATAATGTTGCTCTATATTTCCTGCAAAACTATTGATGACTTTGTTATTTTTAAGTAGAAAGCTATGACTTCATTATAAAAATTTAAAGTTGTCTCACTATTAAGTAAAACTAGCTTTATATGTCAACCTTTAATTAATTACTGTGGTATTGCTAAATTCAGTCACCTTCCGAAGACTCAAAATTATTGCCCCTCAGTCTGTGGAATGCACTTAAAACAGGCATTTAAAATCACTTGTGTGGGGATTCACTTGAAGAAATACCACATTTGTAAACAGTGATCTTCCTATTTTTGAAAAATAGAACTCACTTAATCCATAATGCAGACATGTTTGCAAAATGAATATTTCCTGCCAGATAAATTAGTAATTTCTGTATTTTAATGCTTCCTAAGCTGCTCATTTTTAAAAATGTGAACCCCTTTGTTGGATCTTTTGAGAGTCCTAGACGTGGCTGGGGAGGGCTGGTGCTCTCTGTGTCATGGAACAGTGGTTCTCAAGCCTGTCTGTACGTTAGAAACACCTAGGGAGCTTTAAAGATATATCTAGATCCACTTCAATAGATCTGACTTGCTTGGTTTGGTGTAGGGCTTGGGCATTGTTTTCTTTAGTTTTGAAACTCTCCCCAGGTGGCTGTAAAGTGTAGCTAGGTATAAGAACAGTCCTAGGACTTCGAGGAGAATGCCAGCCATAACTGATACAATGCACTGTGTTTCAGCCTGGACCCACCTCACTCAAGGTCCCCAGCAGCCTACCGAGATTGTGCTACCGGGGCTGTGGTCCATGTTCCCTTGGCCTAAGGCTGAAAGCCTCTGAGGTTATAGCTCTATACACCTAATGCAGTGGGGCAGAGGGAGTTTAATCTAGCCCCACTCGTGTGTGTCTGTATGTTTTCCTTAATAATAAGTACATTTATGGATTCACTGGGCTCTGTACTTGATGTCCAAGTTATTTTTAATTTCCCCAACAACTCTATAAAGTAGTGAAAATTATTATAACTTAACAAGGAGAAAACAAAAGAGCAGGGAGAGGGATGAAAGTAATACGCCCAGGGTCATACAACTGGGAAGTGTTGGGATTTAAATCCAGGTAGTCTAACTGCAGAGTTCACAGGTTTACACCAAAGGTTTCAATAAAATGCCCATGAGGTAAGGCAAGGAACAAAAATGGCCAAAGCTGCTCAGGGGCAAACACTAGGGAGTGGTGAGGCCTGGGGAGCGCAAGGAGGGCAGCAGCCCTCTGCTCTAGCCAGTTGCTGGCAGGCAGATGTGTAGCCCCAAGTATAGTTAGCGCATCTGATGTTTTAAGAGGTACTCTAAAAAGTCTGGAATTTTAATTTTTAAAATTTATTTATTTATTTAAAGATTTTATTTATTTATCAGATAGAGATCCCAAGGAGGCAGAGAGGCAGGCAGAGAGAGAGGGGGAAGCAGGCTCCGGGCTGAGTAGAGAGCCAGATGCAGGGCTCAACCCCAGGACCCTGAGATCATGACCTGAGCCAAAGGCAGAGGCTTTAACCCACTGAGCTACCCAGGCGCCCCCAAAATCTTTAATTTTTAATATGAATCTTACTCAACTTTTAAACTAGCAAACCTCTGTTACAAATTATGCTGTCTTCACTGTTCTTCGTTCTCATGAAGGAGAAGGCTTCCATTAAGGGAAGCCCTAGTCAAGGACAGAGATACCGAAGACAATATGAGCAATGCATTAAGTTCTGTGAAAAGAAAGCATGTAGATTCTTTTGGGGACTAGTCTTTCCACAGACAGGACCTGCATTGATCTACACTAGCTCTTTGTGGTAGTTACCCTTCTGAAACTGGTATATACTGTTCGTTGTGACACTAAATTAAGCTGCAGGTGTGGGAATGTCTTATTGATCTGAAGGTCATAGCTAGGATCTCTCTCCAGTTTTTTTGTCATCTCTGTGGTCAGTGGTTCAGCACAGATGAGGGTATCATGATATCATAAACACAGGTGTTAAGATATAACCTGCCCCCATCAATTTAATATCCTGGTGTTGCTTAATTTTCATGTATAAATTTTTCATTTTTCTGCATGTGCATTAATTAGTCTCAGCTGGGAAGTATGATGAACATTTTCTTAGTATTTATTCATTCAACAAACATACAGGCTGAGAAGTATTTAAGAACTTGGAAAAATAAAGTGTTTTATAATTTAAGGAACATTGCTTCAAATCTGATTTGGTCAGATATTGAGCCTTTCTAAGTAATACCTAAGGTTAAGGAACATTAGTTATAAGCAAATTTTGAGACATAGATTTCTCCCTTAGTGTTCTAATACAGCACAATAGTTTAGATATTCTTAAAACAGTGCAGTGTTTTGCAAGAAATGTCATTGTTAAAGGCAATATAACCATGGGACCTGAATGATAGCACTTTGATTTAGAAACAGTCAAAGGCTTATTTTTCATAGCTTCTATAGCAACGGTTCAGATTCCATGAGTTTGAGTTAGTCGTCTGAACGTAATAGGAACTGTCTTCTTGTTAGAGGAATCAAACTGAGTTCTTTTAGGAGATGTAGGGGGTCATAACTGGTACCTTAGAAAAACAGGGGCAATGTAATTAGTTATTCTTAAGGAAAAACTTCAGATGAATCCATTTCTCTTGGAAAACCTAAGGTTATGAAAAAAATTGCACTGTTTATTTTAAAAAATAAGTTTTGAAGATGATGGATTGTTTATTTCAGAACTTGAACTGTTCAAAATTATCCTTGGCTTAAGTTTGTAAACAGATTTCAAAATATTCTGTATTTTTTTCTTTTAATGATGAGGAAATAATTATTAAAATTTGTTCTAGATTTATAAGTATTTAGAGATAGTTGTTCTCCTGTTTATTAATTCTGTTTCTTTTAAATACAGGTAGGTCCTGAAATTAATGCCATGCTTCAACTCGACTTTCTAACCATACAGCACATTTTATTGGACTGTGTTCTTTTTCCAGATCCATTTGTAATCATATGATTGAAGATGAAATGTTCAATTTGTACATAAAATTCTAGTTTCTTAGAAAGAATACTAATGTCTAACTTTTTGAAAATTTAGAATTACTACTTCAGTTTGGTAGCTATGTATTGAGTATTTTATCTAGTAATTCTATTGGTTATCTAATTAAGAAAAAAAATATGGGCCAAAGGATTGGAGGAAATCTTCTGGAAGGAAGTGGGCTTTGATCTAGGCCCTGGAGGATGGATTGAAACCTTCCTTCACCACTGCAATGGTGGCTGCAGTTCTTATCAATGACACTGGTGATTGAAGGGAAATGACTGGAATTAGAGTATGACTTTGAGACGAGGAATGGCTGAGCGATAATATTTAAAAAGGCAGATGAAGTTCTGTAGGAATGATTTATATAATTTTAAACTGATTATTGCTCATCTACTATCATGTGGTCCTGGGTGATTCCACTGGTTAAAGCATACATCTGGTGCAAGCCAGATCATGCTTGCTGCTTCCTCTTCTTCTTCTTCTTTTTTTTAAAAGATTTTATTTAGTTGACAGAGATCCCAAGCAGGCAGAGAGAGAGGGGGAAGCAGGCTCCCCCCTGAGCAGAGAGCCCGATGTGGGGCTCTAACCCAGGACCCCGGGATCAAGACTTGAACTGAAGGCAGAGGCTTTAACCCACTGAGCCACCCAGGTGCCCCTCATGCTTGCTTCTGTCCCAAGGCTATAGACTACACTTACTATCTCAGAAACCCGCAGCATGGGTCATGGAGGAGGTGGCTATTGACAGGCAACAGGAAAAAACCTGCATTAGCCAGCCCACGAATCTTCTCTTTTGCCTTTGACAGTTATTCGACATGGCATAGATACCAGAACAAAAATTCAGTAGGAGTTGCCTTAATATTGTCACTGAATGTATTATTCTAAGTTTTCTGGTAGAGAAGAGAGAAGATTCTTTCACTGATTACAGCCTTTTGATGTCGACTAATTGTTTCTCTTAAATCTTGAATGAAATCTCTTCCTGTACTTGCAGAAGATAATACAGATGACTCTGAGTTATTTACATATAATCATATATTAAGCAGTTGTTGGAAAATTGGAATTCAAAAAAGAACACTGGAGAAATGAAATCGTTATACCCGATGAATTTAACACGTTTTCGTTATGCATCTGTTATGCGTGAGATTCTGGGCTAGATTCTGTGAGAGAACCAGGGAAACAGATTTAATCCTGGTCTTTAAGAATTTTATTAGTAACTACCATTGCTGACTCAGTATTCAGGAGAATTGCTTCACCAAAAGTCCAGATAATGAGTTAACACATGTGTATGGAGCTTGTGCTATGTGTCAGACCATATAAAATCCAGGACACATTAAGAGTAAGAGCTGTGCCTGGAGAGGACACGGGGGTTAGACCCTAGAAGACAGTATATGCAAAGGAGAGCTATACAATTTGAGTATAACTCGATAGGTATATAATTCTATCCTAAAACTAAATTTTAAACATTTTGAGGGGAAGAATTGTTTCATCTTTTTTCTTTTCTTCCCTTCTTCCTGCTCCATAGTTTTCTCCTCTTCTTTTAGACAGTTTACTTAGTACACTCTTTATGTTGATTGCCCTCCATACATAATGATATATAATAAAGTTTTACAGATAATGGGAAGTATAAGGTTTAGAGTTATTGTAAAGCTACCGAATAGAATTACATGGCTTTTCATGCTTAGATTCCTTAAAATTAGTATAATGCATAACATATTCTTAATAAGCCTTTTATTACGGGTTTTAATTTTTTTATTTTCACTGCTTACGTATCACAGACAGACTGTGATATAAATTGCTCACCTGAAGATGATTGAGAATTGGCACTTTAACTTATTTTTAGAGTGTCATTTGTAGTCCTAGATAAAACCACATTCTCCCCAACACTTGGTATTGTTAGTCTTTATTATTTTAGTTCCTGGTATTAGTGTATCTTATTTTCATTTTAATTTGATTGTTCCTGATAACTGATGATCCAAGCTGCTCTTTTAAGCATTTATTAGCATTTTTGTATCTTCTTTCTGTTCAAATGTTTACCCGTTAAAAAATTGTAAAGTATTTCTTTTTTTATTATTGATTTAAATATTTGTATATTCTACATAAGGAACCTTTGTCAGACTTATGTATTACAGATATTTTTCCCCAGTCTGTGGTTTGCCTATTAATTTCCCTAATTAATGGTGTCTCGGTGGGGGCAAAACTTAGATTTAACATCATAAAAGCAACAGTTAGCTTTATGGAGAATGAATGCTTAGGATAATTATTATCATTATTAACTCCATTGGTCATCTTCAAAGGAGATTTTATGCTGTTTTGAATTCATTAGTACATTGTTTTGGATGTCTGAAGACTGATTCAGGGTTTCAGGGTATGGGATGTATCCTGTTTCCTAAACCCTTATTTCTCTCTGTAGTAGTAATACAATAATTTTGGATGAAAACAAAGTATCTAAATTCCTCAACTGGTGAAAGGCCATTTCCTACATATTGTAGGTGAAATTAGTGGGTAGTATGCTAACCAGGCAGACTTTGGTCTGCCCCTGGTAATTGATGGAATTCGTTAGCTGAAAGTAGGTATTCAATTGTATTGTGCTCTTTAATGTGGTCTTAACTTACATGCTATAATTAGGTTAAGAGGACAGGATTTTCAGAAATTGTCTTCTGTAAGCAATATTCTGTTACAGATACAAGAGCTTACTCAAATTTTGTGCTTTTTATTCATTTTAGGAAAAAGTCCCTACAATCAAATCAAGTAGCCTTAAGCAGAAGATTTCTGTGCTCAAAGATATGATGGAGTGCCATCCTTTTCCAAAGCAGGGCTAGGAACTTTGGAAATCAAATTTAGAAACTGAACATCATTTGGTGTCTGTTTCAGCCTCTGCATGAGGTCTCCTAACCTGACTGTTTTAATTTCCCTGTGGGGGAGTGTGGGTCTCATAATCCAGTGAGCCATGGGAGAGTTGGTGCTGAGTCAAGCAGGAATTTATTCCAGGCTCCCTCATATCCTGGCTGCTTGACCTTGGAGACGTTACTTCACTTCTTTGAGACTCAGTTTCTCCATTGTTAAAATTCAGCTAAGATTATATCCAAACTTAGAGGATTATCGAAACATTAATTGAGTTAATTTATATAACTGGTGAAAAAAATGGACACTTTATTTATTAAATAATTAGTAAATTAAATATTATTGCTCTATCTGTGATAGAAATAGTAAGTTTGACCAGTAACCTTAATTATTCTGTACCTGATTTTCTTTTTCTGTTCATGTGGCAATGGCTAATTATTTCATGTCCCTTTATTCATATGTGTTCTTATTAATTAATTCTTTAGTGAATAGGCATCAAAGCAGTTATGTCTGTCTTTACTTAGCCAACTGAGAATTCAGAGTTGTTTATATTTCTTTCCACTGAGAAAAGGGCAATGCCAATTTATATGAAATACTCTTATTTTAGCTTTTTTAGTTTAGTATTTGGGCAATTTTCTTGATTCAAATAATGTTTAATATTTTAAACAGTCACCATCCATATATGAAAATGTATAAAACATTTCTCATTTCTGAACAAATATTCCAGCGAGTGTGGACTTTTGACCCAGGGAGTTCATCATTCATTTCTATCACTTTGGAATGAGAAAGAAACCAGTATGGCCACATCCCATTTATTCTTCACTTAATGAAGTGATACATAAGAAAGCAATTGTTGACACTGTTTATAAGTCATAGTTTTTGATGGCTTCCTTAGTTCAGTCTATAGAACAGAAGGGAATATTTAAATGAAAAAGAGAAACAGAACAGAAGAAATAGCCGTGCATCTGTTCCTTAACTGGCATATTTTTTTTTAACGATTTTATTTATTTATTTGACAGAGAGAGATCACAAGTAGGCAGAAAGGCAGGCAGAGAGAGTGAGAGGGAAGCAGGCTCCCTGCCGAGCAGACAGCCAGATGTGGGACTCGATCCCAGGACCCTGAGATCATGACCTGAGCCGAAGGCAGCGGCTTAAACCACTGAGCCACCCAGGCACCCCTTAACTGGCATTTTAAATGATTTTGAGAAATAAAAAATGGGATTACTTGGATCGGTGTTTATTAATTGAAATGGGGTGTGTGTGTGTGTGTGTGTGTGTGTGTGTGCATATGGATGTGTGAAAAACATTTATAATTATGGAGATACTAACAGAATTCATTTCACCAAATGAGAGATGCAGTAGCTTCCTCACTCATCTTCCTGCTTCTGAGCTTGCATCTCATTTTTTATTATCAGAATGGTACCGGAGTCTATCTAAAACATAGGCCAAGTCCTGTCACTACTCAGTTGGAAACCTTCCCCATTGCACTATGAGTAAAAGTC
Organism: Meles meles; assembly: GCF_922984935.1. Taxonomy (NCBI): domain Eukaryota; kingdom Metazoa; phylum Chordata; class Mammalia; order Carnivora; family Mustelidae; genus Meles; species Meles meles. Next base: position 79,514,790 of record NC_060066.1, read on the forward strand.
AATGTTCTCATAATGGTCAACAAGGTCCTATACTCTGCCATCTCCTTAGGTCCAGGGAACTGGGATGAGCAAGGACACCAATTCCTGAGTTTCAAGCTGATAACCCACCTCTACAGTGTGACTCGGCACTATAAAGTCACGTGCCACTTCATTTCTGAATTTTATTCCAGTTCTTTATCAGCTCTAGGGTCCAAATCTAAATCCTATTGCATTTGTAAGAGGCCATGACAATAAAAATTATTCCCCGGTAGGTGCCATTTTCCCTTCCTCCCACCTCCACTTCTCCCCACTCCACATCAAAGAGCATCTGTATATACGTATAACTTTCAGACCAATGACAGCAGGACACATGCTCCCATCTCCCTGAATAATATCATTGCTGCCTGACGTCTTCTTGCTGGGCACTTAGGACTTCCAGACAAACCCCCAAATATTGGGTGTAGTTCTGATTAGATTTTAGTTTACTGTTTAGTTTGTTCTTTATATTGTTTGCATTTTCAAGCTCTAAGCTCTGCAAATAATTGCCCTAAACCATGTTAGTAATGTGCACTCAGCCTAGGGACAATTTCATGTACATCCCATTAAGGCTGCTTCTTGAGGATCTAGGATGATTTAAGTGTTCTGAAACACAGAAAGTACTGGTGTTAGAGGGTGTTTGCTGTTTTGGAGCAGTAAGCAAATCTCTTGCATCTTTGTGGTTATATAACAAAATTCATAAAGTTTTGAATGGACATTAGCTTTTTCTTTGTTATTTTACATAACCCAGGTCAGAAAAAAATGCATAAATTTTTGTTGTTGTTATAATTGCTGTTTTCGTGTAAGGGAAGTTTTCTCGTTTACCTGCATCCAAGTTGCTTCATGAATATTCAGCTGTTGATGGAGCTGCAAGCTAATATCTACGGAAATGAACTCATTAATAGTATTTTCCTGGCTCCTACTTGGTTCATGTAGTATACAGACTATGATATTTCCTATTTCATTTTCCTCTTGGCTTTTGAAACATAGTGGGATTATTGATAATAATTGTTATCCCAGATTTTCAGTTATTTTTTCTCATATTTCCTGAGTGTATAAGCAAAATCTTTCAGATATTTGCCTTTTTAAATATTGTTAATGTATTTTTACAAAGCAAATTATGAATAAAAATTATAAGTGGCTTAAAGACAAAATAAATATATTTTACATATTTATACATATATGATGTATCCTGTTGTTAATGCATTGATTATCACATGTTGTATAAAAAACTGATTCTTCTTGAAGGTCTTTCAGAGATTAAATGTACTGTCATTTAATGAGAATAACATCTGGCAAGTATATTTGGTGATATAAAATAGGAAAAATTAGTAGTTCTAGCTAACAGGGATATATTGGTTTTTGAGGTAATAGTTGCTTCACAAATATTAATTTATTTAAGCTTTGCATGAAGGCTATAAGAATAAATACCATATTATTCTCATTTTACAGATGTTGGGACTGCATCAGGGAGGTAAATTTACTGGTGAGATGTCTTGTATCTAGCATTTGGTAGACCTGGGGTTTGAATCCAGGCAGACTGGCTCCAGAATTCAAACTTTAAACCACCTCACATTCTTTCTTTTTTTTTTTTTTTTATGTTGACAAAGTCTGCAAACTGGACTGTCTGTTGTCTCAACACCTGTGCATTCCTTCCCCACTGACTGAAAGTACCACGTGCTTCATGGGGCATCTGGGTGGGTCAGTTGGTTAAGCCTCAGACTCTTGATTTCGGCTCAGGTCATGGTCTTAAGGTTGTAAGATTGGGCTCCAGTGGGGCTGTGGGCCAGCATGGAGTCAGCTTGAGGATTCTCTCTCTCCTCCTCCCTCTGCCCCTCTCTCCTCTCCCCTGTGCATGCTCGCAAGTGCGCTCTTTCTCTGTAATGAGTAAATTAATTAAAAAAAAATAAAGCACCACCGGTTTCAGATACAGAATTCCCTCCTACTCAGAGTGTTTTCTGGGCTCTCTTCTGTTCCACTGATGTGTACTAGCCCCAAACTAACTGTTAACATTACTATACATTAGTTCCTTTTAGAAATAGAGTTCAAATAGAATGAAAATGGAAAGGAAACAGAACTATAGACTGAGAAGTGGATGGTATGTTGAATATCTAGACATGAAGAAAGGAGAGAAGGGGGTATGGTAAGTCGGAAGGAGCAAAAGGATGTTGGTAGAAAAGTCATATGTATGGGAGGTTGGGGGAACAGGTGGTGGGTAATGGGGAGGGCACGTTTTGCATGGAGCACTGGGTGTTGTGCAAAAAGAATGAATACTGTTACGCTGAAAAAATAAAAAAATATATATATACTGGAAAAAAAAAGTCATATGTGTCTTAAGGATAGGCATGAACAATTTTAGGAGTTCTGAAGAAAAGGTAAAATAGATACAGAAATTTCTAAATAAAAAACGTTCTTTAAATTAGTTCAAGCATACATGTATCATGAAGCAAATTTAAAAAGCCTTTCTTCTCTACCTTGTGGGATTTTATAGTGAGCTAGAACAGAGTGTGAAAAAAAAAAAGAGGTCTGGATACCAGGCAGAGATGAATCCTTGTGTTGGGATCCTCAAGTCATTTATCTGGGTTGTTTTCCAGCACTAAATACTTTTCCTTCCCTTGCTGCTACATTTCCTTTTCATGGGAACTAAATTCTCAAATAATGACTTAAACAGGAATAGTGTTCTGCACTTTAAATTTGGGAAATGACCAGTTTCCTGTGCCAGAGAAAAATTTGTGCTTGAGAATATTATCTATGTAGTGTGCTTTGTACTTCCTGCTTAGCCTTTTCTTTCATTGTGCTGTGTTTTTTAAGTTATCTGATATCACTGTGAATTCCTGAGCAGCACAATATGAAGTATTATATTAGAACCACAATAGTCTCCTGGCATCTCTGACTAAATATTTGTGCAATATTAAAAATAAGTTAATTGAGCCGGCATTTTATTGAGGAAACATTTTCACAAGTATGTTCTTATAAGTTTATGAACGGCCCTTGGTAATTCATTTTATCCCATATCAATCACCAACACCGGAAACATACTTTTATCTTATTAAATGGCACCCAAAATTCTGAGATATTGGAAATACCCTTTTTTGTTATTAATTCAGAATGTAATGAAAGATTCATTATTTTCATCTGACTTTGAGCTCTTTTACAAATATTATGACTTGTAATACATAAAGAAATAGATTTTAATTTTTGTTCTATAATCTCGCCTAATGCGCCATGTTTGTTTAATGGTTCTCTTGGTGCTATAAAGAGTTGATAGCATTCAGAGGAGCTAAGGCAGCTCCAAGGATATTAGTCTTCTTTTCTGTACCTGACTTTTCTGTAGAACTTTTTTCAGATTGGCCTGTCATTTTACTTTATTTTAAACTATTAAATATTTTTTTAATAAAGTGACTTTTGGCAATAAATTTCTCTTGGCTTATATATTCCAAGTGTCATTTGATTCATGATGATCTTGTGTTCCTTATATTGTTTTGGGTGATTGATGTCTTTTTCCGGAATGGTCAGTGATACACCAAACTTCAGGAAAAAACCAACTAAATAAATAAGATTAAGAAGACATGGAGAAGCAACATGAGGGGTTAGGGGGATAGGAGAAGAATAAATGAAACAAGATGGGATTGGGAGGGAGACAAACCATAAATGACTCAATCTCACAAAACAAACTGGGGGTTGCTGGGGGGAGGTGGGATTGGGAGAGGGGGAGGGGGTTATGGACATTGGGGAGGGTATGTGCTATCGTGAGTGCTGTGAAGTGTGTAAACCTGGCGATTGACAGACCTGTACCCCTGGGGATAAAAATACATTATATGTTTATATAAAAAAAAAATTTGGAAGGGGAGGTGAACCATAAGAGACTATGAACTCTGAAAAACGACCTGAGGGTTTTGAAGGGTCAGGGGTGGGAGGTTGGGGGAATAGGTGGTGGGTAATAGGGAGGGCACGTTTTGCATGGAGCACTGGGTGTTGTGCAAAAACAATGAATACTGTTAACCGTGAAAAAATAAAATGGTTAAAAAATCTAGTAAAAGAAAAAAAAAAAAGAAGTGCCCAATGTTTATAGTCTGCTGTTTTGAAACCCCTCAGAGCTAATCCTCCTCAACACACCTATAAACACCTACCACACACCTATGCAGATACAGGATGTCTCATAGGCAGGGAATGCAGCCAAGGTTCTGAGCCTTGGTTTCCTCACACATTAAATTAGGTTAATAATAATAGTACTTTGGGATGTTTGGGTGGCTTAGTTGGCCGAGTCTCTTCAGTCATATTTTCTACACATTTCAGAAATTTAAAAGCTAACAAATGCAAAGAAGGTAGAAAAAATTAATTCAAGACCAAACTGTAAGGTGTTTATAGAGACTGCAGCCTATCTATCATCCTTGAGAAGACTTAGAGCACAAAGTACTAAGAAAAGTTGAACAATGTATGTGGAGTAAGGCCACACTATGGCTTTGATTTCAGTGATGTGCTACATGATCTTGGTATGGACAGAACTCACACAGGCTGATAAAGTAAAATGACAGGCCCATCTGAAAAAAAAAATGTAAACTTTATGTGAGAATTAACATCTAATATAATTGTTAATGCCTTGGAAAAACAGACGTTAAGTCAATAGGCTCCGGTTTTCTTCGTGCTTTTTCTTCAAGCTTTTTCTCTTCTCTTCGGGGGAATTTTTCACTCTAATACTTTAAGACCAAGTGCCATTTTAAAACTTAGAACTCTAGGGGCTCAGTCAGGGGACCATGTGACTTGATGTCAGGATGCTGAGTTCAAGCCCCTTGTTGGGTGTAGAGATTACTAAAAATAAGCAAACTTTGAAAATAAAATCAAATAGAAGTTAGAAGTGTGGAATTGTAAGGGCCTGGTTGGCCAGAGAGCGCCATTTCCTTGTGGTCTTGGGTTGACCCTGCCCCTCCCAGAGGAACTTGCTTGCAGGCCCCGTATATGGGGGCGGGCCAGGTTGGATGGAGACATCCAATCAGTGGGGTACACATATATTTGCTGTGGTGAATTGGGATTCAATTGGCCACCCCTATTGCTGACCCAGGGTGACTGTGCAGTTTTCCTTGTGTGTTGCATTCTCATTGGCCACCTGTGTGTGGGCCAGGCTCAAGCACCTCTATAAAGGTTAGTCTGTGAGGCAGGGGAGTAGTAATCGTCTTTGGGGTAGTAGTGGTAGAGTCAAAGTCGTTGGCGGCAGCATGGGGTCCTTGGGACCAGCATTGCCCTGAGCATTGTAATCGTGGGGAGCTGAGCATCATGAACTTCACCGGGGAGCTGGGGAGCGGCCTCGCCGCCTCCCTGGCCGGGGAGCGGCCTTCCCACCTCCCTCGCTGGGGAGCGGACTCCCCGCCTCCCTCGCCGTGGAGTGCCCTCGCCGCCTTGCTTCCCCGCCTCCCTCGCCGCCTCAATGCCTCACTGGGGAGCAGCCTGGCCTCACCTCGCCTTGCCTCGCCTGGTAAGGGGAGCGGCTTGGCCTGGCCTCGCCTCGCCGGGTAAGGGGAGCGGCTTGGCCTGGCCTCGCCTCGCCGGGTAAGGGGAGCGGCTTGGCCTGGCCTGGCCTCGCCGGGTAAGGAGAGCGGCCTGGCCTTGCCTCGCCTTGCTTCGCCTGGTAAGGGGAGCAGCTTGGCCTGGCCTCGCCTCCCTGGGTAAGGGGAGCGGCTTGGCCTGGCCTCGCCTCGCCTCGCCGGGTAAGGGGAGCGGCTTGGCCTGGCCTCGCCTCGCCGGGTAAGGGGAGCGGCTTGGCCTGGCCTCGCCTCGCCGGGTAAGGGGAGCGGCTTGGCCTGGCCTCGCCTCGCCGGGTAAGGAGAGCGGCCTGGCCTTGCCTCGCCTTGCTTCGCCTGGTAAGGGGAGCGGCTTGGCCTGGCCTCGCCTCCCCGGGTAAGGGGAGCGGCTTGGCCTGGCCTCGCCTCGCCGGGTAAGGGGAGCGGCTTGGCCTGGCCTCGCCTCGCCGGGTAAGGGGAGCGGCTTGGCCTGGCCTCGCCTCGCCGGGTAAGGAGAGCGGCCTGGCCTTGCCTCGCCTTGCTTCGCCTGGTAAGGGGAACGGCTTGGCCTGGCCACGCCTCGCCTTGCCTCGCTGCCTCGCCGGGTAAGGGGAGCAGCCTGGCCTGGCCTCGCTTCGCCTCGCTTGGTAATGGGAACCGCCTCGCCCTGTAACGGGAACCTCCAGAGTCGGTGTCCTTGTTGTGGTCGCCTCTTTGTAAGAGAGGGCCCCCACTGGTTGGTTTGATTTTCAATGCATGGTGGAAGTAAAGCTTTGCTTGACTTTCACTTTGTGTTGGTTTTTGTCCTTTGATCACGGACCCTAACAGAATGATTACTATTAAAGAAAGCTTTATAAAAGGTAACAGGGCCTTGGCAAAACCTCAAGATTATGTGCTGAAAATTTAAAGGGCCACAGAGATTTCTAAGTCACAAAAATCAGTAAAATGAATTTTATATAAATTAGATGACAACATTAGTGTTGAGAATAAAAAACAATTGCCATTTAGTTTTGGTCTGGGGGCAACAGGGCATAGTGGTGACTGCAGCCAGTGAAGGGAACTTGTGGTTGCTTTTGCTCCAGGCTATTGCTACCATTCAGGAATGTGGAACCTGTGTTGATTTTTTTTTTCCCCTAGCATTTGAAGAGGGACTGTAATGATTGATTTTTATGTAAATGTTTTTATTTCCTTAAATGGTAGCAGTTGAAACAATATTTTAACCAATTGTGTTATGTTCAAAATACCTCTACTGCTTTCTATCTCCGCTTTAGACTTAACTCACTGCCTTAAGTCAATGGAAGTTAAATATCCAAGAAAGATGGCTATTATTTATCTTTTATGGGCTGAGCGGTGAGGATGAGACCTAGGAATTGAAATCACAAAAACACACAAGAGAAAACCAAAAACTTAACAAAATAACAAAAATTGGCAAAAAACACACTTCAGAAAAGCTTGGTATGCTTTGAAATCACTTAATAAGTATTCTGATTCTTATTCTCCTTTCCATTTTATGCATCTCTGAGATTCCATTGATCATGGTTTTGGTTTTTCCTTCATCTTCTGTCCATTTTCACTAGTGGCTCTCTAACCACCTATTAACCATCCTTAAAATCTTGTGCCTTGTATGTGGTTAGATTACCAATTACATGCTGATCCTTCATGAATTCTTGCCCCCGAGAAGTCCTGAAGAGCAGAATTCTGTCATGCTGCCTTTTAACACATTGAGGTCAAACAGAAGACACTAAATAATGTTTTAATTATCCTCAAATCCTGGAGAAGTTTCAGCCAAGGAAGTTTAAAAAGTATGGTTGTATGGTGAAAAATGATCTTCGTCTAGATGTTGGTGATGTTAATTTTGAAATAATAGTTGTTTTGAGAAAGAATAAAACATCCTTTTGTGGGAAATTGAGTACATATTGACAGGCTCTCAACAAATAGGATGTAATAAATCCTTTTGCTTCTGAATCATGAAAAAACACCAACATTCCAAGATTTTTTCCTCTGGATATTGACATACTAGTTGGTATCCCTGTGATCTTTTTAGGCATCTATCTGAGTAACCCAGGGTGACATGTATTTTCCTTTAATGGTTTGTAGAGAGATAGATGCCCAAGAGGGTTAGTCTTCAGTGCTACTGAACGAGTGACAAGTGATTTATTATTCTCTGTTTTTGGAGCTTTGTATGGGTGGAATGTTGTCATGGTAGTCTAGGGACAAACTAATATCTGTTCCAAAAGATGAAAACATGCTGCCCATACATTTTCTGTAGCGTTATATAGTCTGATGGAGGACAGACATGCAAACTCCAAGTATTTTATAATTGTTGTTCATCGTGTCTGAGTTGAAACTACACAACAAAGGGAGCTTTAAAAAATCCGCTTTGTTTGAAAGGAACTTTAAATTCTGCCTAATAATTTTATAAAAATGTGGTGGACTTTTTACTTATAATCTAACAAAATCATTGAAATAAGATATATGGAGAAATATGGGACATTGCTTAAAACCCAGGAAGCCAGAAAAAATTGTTTTTATCATGTAGCCCAGAGATGTTGATAATGCAGAAGCTTTTAGTCTCAAATTTGTGAATTTCCTTAATAATGCTATAGGTATTTTGGGATTGTATATACCAGGGGCGCTCAACTGCAGCACTGTGGGGGTGCTGAGTCATGGCAATGTGGAGAGACATTTTTGGTGGTTGCAACTGGGATGGTAGTTGCTGTTAGCATCTAGTCAGTGCAGGCCATGAAACACTTAAACATCCTACATGTACAGGACAAGCCCCACAACCAACATTTTTCTGGCACAAGTGTCCAGAATGTTAATATTGAGGTACCCTGGTATATGATGATGAAAAAGAAAAGTGATTGTATGATATTCTTATATTCTAAGTTGCTGATGATTAGCTGTATTCTAATAGCTGGGAAGATAATACACTAAGGGAATTATTACTACACAGTCTGGTGATCTTTAGAAACAAAGACCCTCTAGTGAAGAAAATATTTTTTACTTATACCACTAAAGTTATTGAGTGCTTACCAAGTGCCAGGCATTGTTGGGAGACACGGGGGAAACCCGAGTGAACAAAACAGGTAGACTGCCTTCACAGAGCTCTGGTATAAAGGTGGGGGACTAGTAAACAAATACATAAAATGGGACATGGAGGAGCAGGTAGTGCCATAGGGTAGATAAAGTAGAGTAATGGGGTAGGTAGGTAATGATGGGGGGTGGGAAAGGGAACACTTAGACTGGATGGCCATGAAAGACCTGAAGCTTAGGAGTGAGTGACAGTAGGAGGCAGCCAGATGAAGAGGGTTTTAGGCTGAGGAAGCAGGTTGTGAAAAGGTGCCAAGGTGGAAGTAGGCGTGGCTTGTTGGGGAGGCACAGAGAGGTGGCTGTGGTTGGGCAGTGGCCCAGAATGGGGAAGCTGGGATGAGACAGAATATGAGAGGAGGGAGGGGCCAGATCATGCTCATTTCTTTTTTAGGTTGAGAATATTCCATCGTTTGGATGTATTTATCCATTCACTTACTGAAGGACATCTTGATTGCTTCCCACTTTTGTCATTAATGAATAGAGCTGCTGTGAACTGGCAGGTGCAGGTTTTGTTATGGATAAATTTTCAGCTCATTTGGGTAACTTCTAAGGAACACGATCACTGAATTGGCATGGGGAGAACATTTATGGTAAGAATATGCCAAACTGTTTCCCAGAGTGGCTGTATCAGTTTGCATTCCCACCAGCAATGAGTGAGTGTTTCTGATTATTCCCCATCCTGCCAGCCTTTGGCACTCTGAGTATTTTGGATTTTGTCCTTTCTGATAGGTGTGTAGTATCTCATTGTTGTTTTAATTTGTAGCTGCCTAATGACACAAGATTTGAACACCTTTTCATATGCCTATTTGCCATGAGTATATCTTCGGTGAGGTGTCTGTTCAGTTCTGCCCATTTTTTAATTTCATTGTTGACTTTCTTATTGTTGAGTTTTACTTTGTACATTTTGGACTATGATTCTTTATCACATGTGTCATATAATTCTTAGGGAAATACTTTCTGGTTTGTGGCTTGTCTTCTCATTCTCTTGTCATCACAGAGGAAAAGTTTTTAATTTTAATGATGTCTGGATTGTCAATTATTTTTTTTCATGGATCATGCCTTTGGTGTTACATCTAAAAAAGTCATCACCATATGTGGGGTCACCTAGAAAATTTCCCCCTATGTTAATTCTAGGCACTTTAGGGTTTTGTATTTTATTTTTGGTTCTGATCCATTTTGAGCTAATTCTTCTGAAGGATGTAAGGTTTGTGTCTAGATTTTTTTTTTCTAATCTTTTTACATGTAGATGTCCAGTTGTTCCCAGCACTGTTTGTTAGAAAGACTATCCTTTCTCCATTGTATAGCATAGCCTTTGCTCCTTTGTCAAAGCTTAGTTGACTATATTTGTGTGAGTCTGTTTCTGGGCTCTCTGTTGTATTTCATTTATCTATTTGTTCTTTGACCAATTCCATACTGTTTTGATTATGGCTTTATATTAAGCCTTGAAATCCAGTAGTGTCAGTCTTGTGACTTTTTCCTTATTTTTTTAGTACTGTTTTGACTATTCTGAGTCTTTCATTCTCCATATAAACTTACAATCGTTTTGTTGATATCCACCAAAGAACTTGCTAGAATTTTGATTAAAGTTGTGTTAAATCAGGTTGGGAAGAACTAGCATCTTGACATTATCGAGTCTTCCTATCCATTAATGTGGACTGCCTCTCTCCATTTATTTAGTCTCTTTTGGTATATTTTTATCAGAGTTTTGTGGCTTTCCTCCTGTTGTACATATTTGTTAGATTTATACCTAAGTATTTCATTTCTGGAGGTGCTAATGTAAATGGTATTCTGTTTTTAATTTCAATTCCATTTGTTCATTGCTGGCACAGAGGAAAGTGAGTGAATTTTGTATATTAACCACGTATCCTGCAACTTTGCTATAATTGCTTCTAAGTTCCAGGAGGTTTTTTGTCAATTCTTTTGCATTTCCCACACTGACATTCATATCGTTTGTGAACAAAGACAGTTATATTTTTCCTTTCCAAACTATAAGCCTTTTACTTCCCTTTTTGTCTTACTGTATTAGCTAGGAAATGGAGGACAATGCTGAAAAGGAGTGGTGACAGGAGACATTCTTGCCTTGGTCCTGATTGTAATGGGAAATTTTCTAGTTTCTCACCATTATATATGATGTTAGCTGTAGGGTTTTTTTAAAAGTTTTTTTTTTAATAATGTTGAGGACATTCCCTTGTATTCTTAGTTTACTGAGTATTTGTCATGAGTGGGTGTTGGAATTGTCAAATGCTTTTTTCTTCATCTTTTGATCAGATCGTATGATTTTTCTTTTTAGATCGGTAATGAGATGGATTTCATTAACTGATTTTAGAATGTTGAACCAGCTTTGCATACCTATGGTAAATTCCCCTTGGTTGTGGAGTACAATTGTTTTTAGACATTTTTGGCTTTTACTTGTTAATATTTTGCTTAGAACTTTTTTTTAAAGATTTTATTTATTTATTTGACAGACAGAGATCACAAGTAGGCAGAGAAGGAGGCAGAGAGAGAGGATGAGGCAGGCTCCTTGCTGAGCAGAGAGCCAGATGCTGGGCTCGATCCCAGGACCCTGGCATCATGACCTGAGCGGAAGGCAGAGGCTTTAACCCACTGAGCCACCCAGGCGCCCCTGCTTAGAACTTTTTAAAAGATTGTATTTATTTATTTTACAGATAGAGATCACAAGTAGGCAGAGGCAGGCAGAGAGAGAAGAGGCAACAGGCTCCCCACTGAGCAGAGAGCCTATGCGGGGCTTGATCCCAGGACCCTGAGATCAAGACCTGAGCCTAAGGCAGAGGCTTTAACCCACTGAGCCACCCAGGTGCCCCACTTAGAACGTTTATACTTATAAGAGATATTGGTCCATTATTTTCTTGTGAAGTCTTTGGTTTTGGTATTAGGATGATGCTGGCCTCATAAAACAAGTTAGGAAATGTTTCTTCTACTCCTATTTTCTGAAAGATTGTAGAGACTTGTTATAATTTAAATGTTTGGTAACATTTAATAATAATTTTTTTCAATTGTGTGTAGATATGTTATTATTACAGTAAGTTCGTTGCTCAGTTTTAGCACCTAGCTTCTAGTACGCTGAATATGTTTATTATGTTTATTGCATATCGTCTGCCTCCTCCCACTAGAATAAGAGCAGAAATTCTTGACTATTTTGTTTATTGATATGTTTTATATACCTAAAACAGTGGTTCTCAACGTGTGCTTTGCAGGTTTTTGGGGTTTTGCAAAAATCCTTTTGGAGAATATATAAGGTTAAAGCTATTCTCGTGGTAATACTAAAAGTTTATTTGCTTCCACCCCCCCCAACCCGCTACTGTGCTGTTGCTTACACTGGTGGGGGAAAATCAGTCAGGTGTAAAACTGCTGATGTTTTAGTGTGAATCCAGCAGTGGCACCAAACTCTACTAGTAGCCATTACATACTTCCTGGTCCTCACTCATGAGGGAGTGACAAGGGGATACCAATTTCACTTAAAGCTGTAAAAATTACGAGTTTTATTAAGTCCTGACTCTTGAGCATGTGTCTTTTTAATATTCTGTGTGATGAAATGGGAAGTATACCTAGTACTTCTGCTCATACTCAAAAATATGGTTGTCTCCAGGGACTAGAATTTGTGGTTGAGTTGCTATGGAACATTATATTTACTTGAAATAACAACTGTGAGATAAACTATGTTTCAGTTTCCTGGCATTCAGGCATTTGGCAGATAGTTTTTTTCCAAAAAGGATGAAGTAAGCTTGTCACCTCAAGGAAAACAACTGATAGTATTTGCTGATGATGATAAATTCAAGTTTGCAAGTGAATTTTGAGTTTTGGAAAATTTATGAGTTCGATACTTTCCTCATACTTACAGATTTTTCTAATGAGTTGGATACTGATACTATTGTGATGTGGGTTTTCTTTGATATTAAATAACAAAATGTGTTAATATCTTGAAGATATGTTTAACTCCCAGTGAATCATTGCTAAAATACCTTATAGCATCAAGCATATATAATAGATCTCTTCAAACTGCAGATAGATCAGTTGGTGTTAATGCAACAGAGTGTGGAGAGTTCACTGATATGGTTGGTTTCAGATTAAAAATCATGACTACCCTTTAAGAAATGACCTGAGATTTGGTGTTGTATTAAAGAAGAATATCCACAACTATCTGAAAATGTTATAGCAATGAACATGTCTGTGTGACTTTTAAGAGTGATCTGCTGTGCATGCCTGATGGAAAGAGTGGGAAGGAAAAAAAATGAGTTGAAAGAGATAAATTAGTACATCAGAATTATAAAGTAAACTGGTACATTCTGAGAATAAAATTCGTCGTGGAGTTTGCCTTACCCTTTGAGCAAGCAGTGGCCCAGATGGACAGACATGGAGGAAGGGAATTGTTGTCTTGTCTCTATCCTCATGAGTTTTCTTCCTCCTTTTACTTTCTTGGTAGCACATTTGTGACATTTTTAGCTTTCTTAAGCTTTAATTAATATATGGCATTTACCCTGTTTTACCAAAGATATGGTAGGAAAAAAACAATACAGAAGAAATTGAAGAGGAGATGACGAGTTCTGTTCTTGGTGTAGGGAAAGAAAAGCCCCTGACTGCAGCGAATCTAGGAATGTGTTGTGTAATCATTGTTAGGGGAATGCTGGCAAACTGAGTTCATGCTAACACACCTGCAAGCTGGAAGGTACAAGAAGGGGCAACTGTGAGCCTCACCTCTTCCAACTTCCAAATGCAGTGTAGTCTGTCTCAGCTCACTGGTCTCTGCATCTCCCTAGGCTTTAGACATTATTATGCCCCATTTATGCAGCCCATATTTGAGGTTCATGGTCCAAAGGGTATCCTCTGGTGTGATGATCAGGAGCACCAAGTGGCAGATCCAGAGGTTATTGTGCATAGAGGGAGCTGACATAGTGTTTGAAAATGAAGAAGAAATAACGGAACCCATTTTTGCTATTGAGACTCACTCACTTGTTTTTTTTCACAGTCTGTTTCTTTCATCTTTGGAAGAATGAATTCCCAGGAGTGTTCATCAGATGTGGTCTCTAGACCGAATGCATCAGAATCATCTGGTGAACTTACCCCTGGGTCCTCAACTAGTCTGCTGAGTCAGACCTTCTGGGGATAGGGCAATCTACAATTAGAAGAAACTCTCCAGATTTCATGCACCATAAAAAGCTTGAGAACCACTGGCATTATAAGTTTTTCTGGTACTTATTTTCAGCGTATTCGTATCAAAGTGAAGATGACCTAATTCTGATGAAACTCTGGACCAAAGGGAATTAATGAATGCAGAGATAAAACAGCATATGAAATCCCTCATGTATTTTTGTATTTAGGGTATTAATGCTTCTTTGACTGATTGGAGAAAAATTAAATGCTCCAATTACAAAATCTGAAAGGACTTTGTAGATGCTGGTTGTTACAAGAGGATTCTGAAAACACGTTATTTTTCTTTATCTTAAAGAGGTAGACTTACGTGTTTTGTCCAGTATGTCAGATTTCGTGATTTTGTGCTCTAGGCAAACTATCTGAAATCTGACTGAACTGTGTATATAAAATCAAGCTCTTAGGAAGATAAATGCCTCATCAGAAATGTTAACAATTTCCAGGTTTTCTTTCATATACAGCTAAACAAAAAGTTCCATGTTGTCACAGAGGCTAAGAAGATAAAAAGTCAGGTGAAGAAACAGTTTACTTTCTTAGTTTGTATGTGCCTTTCTAACTCCTATTTTGATTCATTCGTACTGTCTCCTTACTTTAATTCATGGGCTTCAGAATGTGACTGAGTTCAGCTCCTAGGAAAAGGTTTATAAATGTAGAGGTGAACTTTCGGTTTTACTTGCATGGGAGGTTACCTGTTTACTGTGTGGTCAACATGAAATGTAAACTAGGCGACTACACCACCATGTTATTTTAAAACTAAGTGGAAAGAACTGATGGAGCCTTTTTGATAAGAGCGTACAAAACCAAATCTAAAATTAAAAATGAGACTGATAGTGATTAAAACGGGCAAAGTCAGAAAATTTGAAATCTCTTTTCATGAGCAATTTTACTGAACTCTAGATAATAGTTCAAAAATCACATCACATGTTTCCAATTAAAAAGACAAAGTGCCCTCCATTCCTTTCTTATTAAGTTTATTTAATTCAGCTGAATTATTTCATTCTGTTGAGGCTGTTAGTACTGATGTGGCTTTGTAGTTATAGACTGAAACATGAACTGATTGACTCGGATATAGAGAGGGGTTTGAAGCTAATGCTAGGAATGAGGTCCTATGGCTCATTTGTTTTGTTTCTTTTAAATAGTTTTGCTTTTCTTTTTACTAATGTTGCCATATGCTCACAGCCAAATATTCTGTGCATAAGGAGGCATACAAAGGTCACTTTAACCACTGCTGCATTTTGATATGTGCTGCATATTTTTTCTTAGTATGGATGCACACTGCCATTTCACAAATATATTTATGCTTATATACTTGCATGTAATATGTATATGTGCGTACATATATGTGTACACCTATCAAGAACGCTGTTTGATAAATTTGTTCATGACACAATATTTTATAGACATCTGTCTATACATATTTCTATGAAATTTTTATCACATTCCATTTATGATTATAGTTCTGCATAGTATTTTGTAATTTGCATGTACCATAATATAAATGATTCCCTTTTAATGGGCATTTAGGTTGTTTCCAATGTTTTCACTTTTGTAATTACTATTTCGTCTTGTTTGAAAGTTTTCTTGGGATAAATTCATGGAG
The DNA here is from genome assembly GCF_922984935.1 of Meles meles. Taxonomy (NCBI): domain Eukaryota; kingdom Metazoa; phylum Chordata; class Mammalia; order Carnivora; family Mustelidae; genus Meles; species Meles meles. Next base: position 79,530,159 of record NC_060066.1, read on the forward strand.
GTAAGAATTTCTGGGTTAAAGGGTATGCCCATTTAAAAATTTGAGATATATGGTCAAGTTGTTCCCAGAAATGTGGTGCCATTTTCTACCCCCCCCTTTTTTAGAGAGGGAGGGGTGAGGGGCATAGGCAGAGGCAGAGGGAGAAAGAGAAAGAGAATCTAAAGTTGGCTTCACACTCAGCCCAGAGCCTGATGGGTGGCGCCATCTCACAACTCAGAGGTCAGGACCTGAGCTGAAATCAAGAGTTGGATGCTTAACCAACTGAGCCACCGAGGCGCCCCTGTGCCATTTCATATTCTTACTCCAATGTGCTTGAGGGTGATAACTGTGGAACGTTATGAGCAATACTGGGTTTTCTTAATCTCTTAAGTGTTTGTAAATATAGCATGTCAAAAATGGGATTCTTACTTTAATCTTCATTTGTTTGATATAGTATCCAGAGGTTCCTTGGAGACTCTGTGTGCCCTGGGGATTGATGGGCTGTGTAATCATTCCCCAACTTGGCTGGTAGTGCTTGAAGTTCTTTTTTTTTTTTTTTAAGATTTTATTTATTTATTTGACAGAGAGAGGTCACAAGTAGGCAGAGAGGCAGGCAGAGAGAGAGAGGGAGAAACAGGCTCCCCACTGAGCAGAGAGCCCGACGCGGGGCTCGATCCCAGGACCCTGAGATCATGACCTGAGCCGAAGGCAGAGGCTCAAACCACTGAGCCACCCAGGCGCCCCAGTGCTTGAAGTTCTTAAGACAGACAAGAGAAACCATGATTTCCCCTGGTTACTAGGTGGTTAATGAGCAATGTCTTGAAGACACAAGCCAGATTTACTGGATGGAAGGTCACTTCTCCTTTTCCTTCCAAAGTTTCTCTTTTAAGGCCCAATATAAATAGCTCTTTCCACTCTTTTCTTCCTTTGCTAAAATAATAGCTTACTTGGTCATGGGTCCAAGCTTAATTAATGACTTATTAAGGAGAGTCCAGATCTTTGAAATACTAAGGAAATGTTTTGCCTACCATAGGGCTTTGAAGAGCCCTGACCAGATCCCAGAAATACAAAATCTGGCTTTCTAAAATTTGGGAGGGGGTAGTTAAGAAGGAAGGGAAATTGTTTCATTCCTTCTTGAAGAGTCACTTTCTTTCTCTTTTTCTCTTTCATTCTCTTTTGGTCTTTGACTCCCTACTTCCTTCCCTCAGTCTATCTCAGTTCCAAAGAATCACCTTGGAATTTCTGACCCCCCCCCCTTTTTTTAAATTAGAAGTCCCATTTTTCATTAGATTTTGGTGTTTTGTTCTTCGCAAGACTTAGAAATTTAGGAAATTTTGACTCCTAACTGTTTACCACAGAACATTGAGATCGTGGTGGATAAATTTAGTTCATATATACATGATCACTTTTGGTCTTGCCCCCAAATTCTTTTTTTTAAAGATTTTATTTATTTGACAGAGAGAGATCACAAGTAGACAGAGAGGCAGGCAGAGTGAGGGAGAGAGAAGGAGACTCGTCGCTGAGCAGAGATCCTGATGCGGGACTCGATCCCAGAACCCTGAGACCATGACCTGAGCCGAAGGCAGCGGCTTAACCCACTGAGTCACCCAGGCGCCCCTTGCCCCCAAATTCTGAAGGATATAATTCCCAGGGAGAAACCACTGTGAACCAGGGTTTCACCTTTTACAACTAAACTATTATTCTCAGGAGTTACTGGGTTTTTAAACTCTGGTTTCCTATAAAAAATCTAGTTCTAATCAACACCGTGTTATTTTATTAACCTAATGTTGCCTTCACAATATCTTTTTTTTTGTTTTTTTTTTCATGCAGGTATTCTTACACTGAATGAACCAGTGTGCTGCATCAAAAATTGATCAAAATGTAACAGAAGAAACAGTGAAGGTGAGAAGAGGCACAGTCTGCCCTCAACCCAAGCACACATTCCCTTTTAGTTAAAATTTCTTCTGTGGGATGTTACTCTAGGCTCTTGAGCTTCTCCTCAGTTCCACTATAAGTTCTGTGCCAGTCACTTGTGTGGGCGACCCTGCGATAAAGGGAAAGAGGGTTTGGGAAAAGAAACAGAGTGATGATTACGTAGAGGCGTAGAGGACATGGAACAATTTTTTGCTGAGGCCTTTGGGCAGTTTGAAAAGAGGAAGAAAAACACATGACCAAGAACCTCAGTGTCTGTGAGGAGGGGGGAACAGAGCCCAGGGTGGGAGATTTGCCTGAGGTGGCTTAGGAAGGCAAGATGTGGACAAATGTGACTTCAATCTTTGATCACCAAAGAGTAAATGATTTGGGTGGTTCCGTGGTGCAGAAAATGTCTGCATAATGTCTTCAACTCAGAAACACATGTATAAGCCTTTCCTTTTAGGCTGCAGGAAAGGAAAATGATGAAGAGTTTTGTAAAGGGGGAGGAGGTAAATGAAAATTATATACACTACTGTTATTATTCATTTAAGCTGCCTAAATTATTATTGATGTTTATTTTTGGTGCTGATTTGCTGTTTTATTTTACAAAAAAAAAAAAAAAATTCCCAAGGATTTTTATAGGCTCTTCTATATTTTTATAAATTAAAAATGAACTTTCAAATTCTCTTACCATGGGAGCATTTTAGTTTGTGTGCTTTTGGTCCCAAGCAATAGACACTTATTATTCAAACAAGTTGAAGACACATCAGCTCTCATTTGGGGACTCCAGACAGAAGAGAAGGTTCAGGACCTGTGACTCAGGGAGGTGGATAAGATTGCCAGGTTCTGTCTAGCTCTTCACTTTCATCCAGGTTATCTGCTTTGCCCAGGGCTGGCTCTTCTCATCCCTGCAAAATGACCTTGTAGCTGTCCAAGCTATCACTTCCAGACACAGCACCTTTCCAGAGGGGAAGCTGTCCATTCCAGGATGCTGTTCCAGAGACCAAAGAAGCCTTTGCCCCCAAAAGCCTGCCAGCAAATCTGCCTGCACTATGTTACCTGCTGCCCATTCTCACTAATGGGTTGGGGACTGTCACGCTTGGATTTAGTTATTCGGGCTTTTCCTGAGAGCCAGGAATGGGTTCCTGGTTCCCAGAGCTGTGTAGGAGTAGAAAGGATGTCCAGACAAAATTGGTCCTCTGCCCTCCCTCTGCGTGGGTAGAAAGGATAAGCATGCCCTGAAATTTTCAGCTTGCAAAGAGAATACTATCCTCTCATGGACTTTTTTTTTTTGACCTGCTTCATTATTGCACTTATTATATTTATTTGTAGATGCTGTTCTCAAATATTGAAGATATCCTTGCTGTACCTAAGGCATTTTTAAAAGGCGTGGAAGAATGCCTGCATCCAGAACCTAACACTCAACAAGAAGTGGGAACCCGCTTTCTTCACTTTGTAGGATCAATTTCTGTTTATTTTAGAAGCTCTGCCCCATCCCCCAGATTTTAAGGTTTAGCTTTTGGCACAGTAGCATGTGAGAACTCAGTGTAGAAGTAAAATGTGACACCGAAAGTTTGGGGTCTTTTAAGGCCAATGAAATCTTCCACTGAGAGCCAGGAAAGGGGTGAGGTCCTCACATCATCCATTTTATTCAGTGAAGAACAAACAGCCTTTTCTTTTTTCCAACAAGTTAGTTCTTGGCATCCTCTGTAGCTTTGAATCCTAATGAATATTCAGGCTGTTCATAATGAATGGATTTTTATGTTTCCCCCAAACATAGAGCATTTCCCTTTTGAGGCAGAAAATCCTTACTCTTACAATGGCTTGATGAGCCTTTTGTGAGTCAGAATGTTCCCTTGTTAATGGGCTGGTGACAAGCCTGCAGGTGAAGGAGCCCTGTCACTCTAGGTACACAGAAGCTTGTTTTTCAAGGGTAGTTTCTCAGAAGGTCGTACTGAGTGGTGCAGAAGAATAACCAGTCAGTCCTCCGTTGTTTCAAATTACACATCATGCTCGTGTAATCATTTTCGTCTCTTTGGACAGGATAGTTGAAATTATTTGTGCAATTGATTTATAAAGTAAGAAGTCACCTATAAAATGAAAATTATTTTCAGAACTGAAGGGCATTCATAGCAAAAAAAAAAAAAATAGTGCTGCTATTTATAACATTCCACTGATGCCAATTTTCACCCACCTGAATTCCTCTCTGTACCAAAATGCCATACAATTGATGTTTTATTTAAAAATGCAAAAGAGTATTTTGTCACAGAAGTCAATTTTTGTTTATTTTTATTTCTATTTAGCCTTTAGAAAGTTAACGGTATGTAATTTTTAGGTCTGTAATTCTGTGTGGAGTGGGCAAAGCTGCATATGTTCTTTTTATAATCAGGAAATATTTCATAAAGGTACTTAATATTAAATGGAGAGAGGCTCCTTGGCGCAGGAAGATCAAGCCGTACTTTCCTTGGGTATGACTGGAAACCACGCATGTTTGTGTCCGCTTAATGCAGACTGTTCCTCTTCATGAATGAATTCACATCTTCTGCCAGCTGGAGCGTCTGCTGCCTTAGTCCAGAGCCTCACATGGGAATCTTGCACTCTGACATCCATTTCCTCAGTAACACACTATGAATCTGTCATCCATGAATTTAGCTAAACTATTTCTGAAGCGTATTTCCTTTTGGGTCATACCATCTCTTGAAATAAGTAACTCAAAATATAAGTAACTCAAAATATTTTTTGCTGGCTATATAAAATAGCACTCAGTGTTGCTTTCCAAATGTATGTCATGGAAATTCCAGAGGGTGTACTTTGGCTCTAATATTTGATCAATACATTTTCTGTGTCTTCCTCTTATTGGAGTTGCTTTGGTAGATACTAATCCTAGCTGCTGAGAGAAAAATCTAATGACAGAAGGATGCTTAGAGGTCATGATGGTGAAATTATTCCCTTTTTGAAAGTACCCCTTCTGTGGCAAATACGAAGGTTATTTATCTTGTTCCTACTTGATCTCTTTTAATGAAAGCTATAAACACTAGAAGATCTTTATGTTAACCCTGAATCTGCCTACCACTGCCCATTATGGATTGCCCTGCAATGTCCACCCAGTGGTCTTAGTTTTGTGTTTTGGAGCTACACAGTGTTGTAAGTCCCATTACACTATGACAGCTGTCTGAAAGTAGCTACCATTTCCTTACTTTATTATACTAACAAATGATTATTCTTGAAATGACCTCTCATACTTTGTCACAGAGAGTCTCATATTAGAGTAGAGTCTCCAGAGTCCATCATTATTTTAGTCACTTGTTGCTGAATATTCTCTTGTTTGTCCGTGTCCCTCCTAAGCACAGCTGTCCAGATTGGTGCATGTGAACTGCAGGGTACTAGGTCTCTCTATTCCTGCATGATCAGGCACATGCTTTTCCCTGTTCCTAAAATGCTTTCTTCCCTCACCTGCCTGGGAATGATGCATTCATCTCTCTCAACTTTGCTCAGATACTACTTTTTGTTTTTAAAGCTATATCTGAACCCTCTCAGGAAAGCTAAATAATCTCTTCTCTGTAATTTGCTACCATTTGGCTCATTTACTTAGTATTGCATACGTCATATTGGACTCTAGTTCGTATAACCTTTTTTCCTAGATTATTCTTCTTGAATCAGAAAATTGGTAAATGAAGTGTGCTTAGATACATACATAGAGTAGAGCTCCCAAAATATAGTAAACGCTTTGGACACATAAAATATGTTCGCAAACATCACACAGGTTGATCTTTCCAAATAGGTATTACCATGACTCTAACTTATCCTTATTCAAATTCACAGAAAGACAAGTTTCGTATCTATGATGAATATTGTAGTAACCATGAGAAGGCACAGAAATTGCTTCTCGAACTTAACAAAATAAGAACAATCCGCACATTTCTTTTGGTAAGTATATATATGAGTGTTACCATACGCTGTGATTTGTTGCTAGGCTCTCTAAGGAACCAAGGACTAGCGTCAATGTGGTGCAAAAATTACTCATGGGACAATGCTTTAAATGTGTCCGGACTAGGAGACTAGAGTCCCAAAGGACCCTAATCGTAAGAAGGGAGAGTTGGCAGAAGCTCATGGATGGGAAAACACTGAAAATGGCCTCTCCTGGCTGACTATGAATTGTTTGTGAGAACCTCAGATTCTTAGTGAGATTCTTAGTGAGAGAAGACATTTATGCCAGAGTTCATCATCTCTTGTATATCCCTCAGCTTCCTAGGGTTTCATTTGCTTTTGCTAAGAGAGCTGTAAGTGGGGCCGTCACAGGAAGGAAGAAATTTAAAGATTGAACTTTCTCCTACATAAGTTCCTTACTCACTTTCCACAGATAGAGTAAGAATATATGTTTTTTTTAAAGATTTTATTTATTTACTTGACAGACAGAGATCACAAGTAGGCAGAGAGGCAGGCAGAGAGAGGGAGAAGCAGGCTCCCCGCTAAGCAGAGAGCCGGATGTGGGGCTCAATCCCAGGACCCTGGGATCATGACCTGAGCTGAAGGAAGAGGCTTTAACCCACTGAGCCACCCAGGTGCCAAGAATATATGTTTTATTTCCTTAGGATAGCACAGAGAAATGCATATTTTGGTAGTAATTTGGACAATTTAATTGCCCGTGAGGACCACATTTTAAGTGTACAATTCAATACTATTTAGCCAATTGTGGAGTGGAGGAACCATCCCCACTATCCAGTTATAGAGATTTCTAGCACCCTGAAAAGTCCCTCATGCCTGCTCATGGCTCATCTCTACAACCCCTGTAAACTCTAGGCAATCATTGATTTACTTTCAATCTCTGTAGTTTGCCTTTTCTGGATAGTTCTTATAAATGGAATCGTTCAATGTAATATTTTACACCTGGTTTCTTCTACTGAGTAAATGTTTTGAGGTTCATCTCCATTGTAACATGTATCCATATGCCATTCATTTTTATTGCCGGATAGTATTCGTTGTATGGCTATACCATATTTTATTTATCCATTTGCCGGTGTATGGACTTTGGGTCAGCAAGCAAGTATGATTAATGATGGGCCTTGAAGATCTTTTCAGAGAGAGGTATTAGTATAGAAAAAGTCAGGAAATGTCCAGTTTGAACTGTTTTATCAACGATGGTGAGATGAACATTCATGTACAAGTCTGGATATTTTCATTCTCTTGCATGGATGCTAAGAGTGGAATTGCTAGGTCATAGTAAGTGTATATTTAAGAAACTGCCAAAATGACTGTGCCATATACACCGGCAATGAACGTTTGCAGTTTCTTTATATTTTTGCAAACATGTGGTATTACCAGTTACAATTATAGCTGGGTTAGTGGATGTGTAGTTTATCTCAAGTTGATTTTTATTTGCATTTCTCTCATGACCATTGATACCAGGCATGCTTTCAATGTTCTTATTAGACATACATATATCCTGTTGGTGAAATGCTTATTCAAATCTTTTGTTCCATTTTTAAATTGAGATGTTTATCTTATATTGAGCTATAAGTGTTCTTTATTTTGGAACACATCTTCTGTGTCTGACATATAATTTGTGAATATTTCCACTCAGTGTGGTTTGTTTAAAAATGTTATCTTTTGGACATCAAAATTCTTACATTTTGTTGAAGTAGGATTTATTAAATTTTTTCCATATGAACATATTTTCATTTTATTTTAAGAAGTCTGTATTCAGGTTTTATACTTACTTTGTTAATTTTTTTCCCAAGTATTTTGCTCTTTTTGATGCTGCTGTGATCGGAATGATTTTTTCTTTTCTTTTTTTAAATTTTTTATTTATTTCTTATTTTTTTGATAAACGTATAATGTATTTTTATCCCCAGGGGTACAGGTCTGTGAATCGCCAGGTTTATACACTTCACAGCACTCACGATAGCACATACCCTCCCCAATGTCCATAAGCCCGCTACCTCTCTCCCAAGCCCCCTCCCCCAGCAAACCTGTTTTTTTTTTTTTGTGAGATTAAGAGTCACTTATGGTTTGCCTCCCTCCCAATCCCATCTCGTTTCATTTATTCTTCTCCTATCCCCTAACCCCCCATGTTGCATCTCCACGTCCTCATATCAGGGAGATCGTATGATAGTTGTCTTTCTCTGATTGACTTATTTCACTAAGAGGAATGATCTTAATATCATTTTTTGGACTGTTGATTGCTACCATATAAGCATTTGACTTTTATTTATTTTTGTTTATTGTATATTTTTGTATCGTGTGCTTTAAATTCATGTATTAGTTCTAGTAGTTTTTTGGTAGACTCTTTAGGACAGTTTACATATAGAATGAAGTCATCTGAGAGTAAAGACAGTTATATTACTTCCTTTTCAATATAGATGTCTTTTTTTCCCCCTGGGTTTTGCACTGGTTAGAACCAGTTTACTATTGAATAGAAGTGATAAGAACAGACATGCCTGCCTTGTCTCTGATCTTGGGGGAAATCAATCAGTTTTTCATCATGAAGTGTGAAGTTAACTGTTGTCACAGATGTCCTCTTCCAGTTGAAGAAGTTCCGCTATATTCATAGTTTGTCAAGAGTTTTTATTGGGACTTTTTGCTTTTTCCGACGTAGGTGTTTAAAGCTATGATTTTGTCCTACACACTGCATTAGTTTTATTCCATAAAATTTTACATGTGTTTTCAGTTTCATTCAGTTATTGAAAAGGTCTCATTGCCTTCGTAATATCTGTCGTCTATTCTTTATTTAGAGTTTGTCTTGGAAGGCAGTTCTGCATGGGACTGTGTCCCTGCACATTTTCTGAGCAGAGGAACTGACTGCTTTTGTTCTGGCTGATCTTTAAAGGATGTTTATATCATGATATAAAGGATGTTTATATCATGATATAAAGGATGTTTATATCAGAAGGTAGAGATATTCTCTTCTTCCTAAGTGGCGGGCAGTCACGCCTGCTGCCCTCATGAAAGATGCATGGTTCTTAGACTCACGTCTCCTTTCCTGGTATCCATGTGCATGGGCCACCTGGTCTTTCTTGTGTTGCGATTTGGGAACTGAGCCTTGGCAAACTGGCCCCAAAATAATGATACTCTGGCTACTGCTATTGCTTTCAGGAAAAAAAAAATTCCTGTAGCTCTGGCCTAGGAGTTTCATGTGTTTTTCCAGCATCCAGAAATCTCTGGCCGGTTGACTTTTGAGCTTGTCAGTAGGGTAAAATCTTAGAATGATGAGTTTTAACATTCCGTTACTTTATTTCCCAAGGTTGGAATTTTCCAGATTTCTTCCTGTAGTTGACTTTTTAAATTTAATTCCATTTTGGTCAGAGAACATAATTAAATCATTTAAATCTTTTTAAATTCATTAAGACATTTTTATGGTTTAGCATATGGTCTGTCCTGGAGTTTTTTGTTTTTTTTTGTTTTTTCCCCCTCTCTGTATGCTCCATGTGTGCTTAAAAACTATGCATATTCTGTAACTGTTGGGTGGAATGTTCTATAAATGTTAGGTCAGTTTTGTTCATAGTGTTGTTCTTCTCTTCTTTCTCTTTTCCTCTAGGTGTTCTGTCAGTTATTGAGGGTAGGATATTGAAATCTATAGGTATAATTGTTAAATTGTCTGTCTTGCCTTTCAATTATGTCAGTTTTGTTTTATATGTTTTGGGGCTCTGTTGTTAAATATATATTCATTGAAAGTGCTTGCATTTGTATTTCTATTGATCATAAAATGTTTTTCTTTGTCCCTAGGGATATTTCTTTTCTTAAAGTCTGTTTTGGCTGATATTATTATAGCCATGACACTTCTTGTACTGTTTGTGTATCTTTTTTCCAGTATTTTCCTTGCAAACTATTTAGGTCTTTGAATCTAAAACATGTCTCTGGGAGACAGTATATAGTTGGATCTTGCCTATTTTTTTTTTTATTTTACTTTATTTAAATTCAATTAGCCAACTACAGTACATCATTATGGATCTTGATTTTTTTATCCAGCCTGATCATCTCTGACTTTTGATTGGACTGTTCCATTCATTGATCTTTAACTGAATTATTGGTATTGTTGTATTGACAGGTATCATTTTATTGTTTTTTTCTGTATGTGTTTTTGTTGTTGCCCCTCTGTTCCTCCTTTACCTTCCTTAGTGTACTGTTTTATTTCCTCTGTTGATTTTTTTGAACTATTTTTTTTGGGGGGGTGATTGCTCTAAGAACAATATTCATCTTAATTTATCAAGTCTATTTCCTGAAGTTGGTTGTTGTTTTTTGTTTGTGTTGTTCTGTTTTGTCTTTTTGTAACTTTCCTGGACTTGATTTAAGAACCTGTGACTCTTGTATGTGCAACTGCTCTCTCTACTCAATTTTTTGTTTTTTAATTTAGCCTCTCTTTTTAGGGGTCACTCCAGTAACTGCTTAACTTAGTTCTGTCTGTGGTTTGTCAGAGGTGACCAAACATCGTTAATCATCTTGTTTATGGATCTATGTGTTACTTTAGGGGGTGTGGGGGAGACATTCAGAGGGTAGGCAGTTTTCAAGTCAGATCTAGGTTTTCCTTTCCATGGGGACACCACTTCCCCCTTGGGTCTTTTCTACAGATGCACAGCCTGATATGTGCTCTGAAGAGGGCTATAATCTCAGGCCAAAGGAATTGTGGGCATTCTCCATTTTTCTTATATAGTGTGCTAACTTTATTGACAACACCCTCAGGAGTGAGATATTTACTTTCTGCAGCCCCACCTGAAAGCAGGTTTTCAGGGTCTATCACTATGTCAGGGCCCGTGTGATGGGGCCACTGCAGGAGAGCCACTGTGGAAGCACCATTTTGATAGGGCCACTGTGCAGGGCGAGCTGAGGAGGGCGGAAGCACAAGGAGGCAGGGGGAAGGTGGAAGAAGCTCTTGTGAGAATGCTATAGACTCCCACCTTTCTTACCAGAAATTTCCACAGTTTTTCATGAAAAAACACTTCTCTGTTTTTTTTTTGTTTGACTTTAGTTATTTCCAGAGCCCTGAAGTTGATATTTTTGACAATTTTGCTGAGTTTACAGTTGTTTTTTTTTTAGGAAGAGGATTTACTGATCCCTTTTCTCTGCCACAGCCAGAAGAGGCTTCTATGCCACTAAAATTTTAGAGCTTTTTAGGAGGTGTTAAAGCTTCATTGTCTTAGTGAATCCGGTCTGTTCTCAGCACAGTTGACTCTTTGATCCCCTTGATCTAGTTTATTGACTGAATTGTGTCAAGCCATGCCAGTCAAATCCGAAGAGTGTTGGTTTTTAGATGATCCTGCAGCATAGTCTGGTAGGAAACCTGGCTTTTATAATACCTGCTCTGGTACTAAGTGATCTCTAATTACCTGAATGACTTTAAGAAATTGATTTTATCGCTTTTGTCATTTACCATCTCCATAAAATGGGGGATAATAACAGTCACCCTTGGGAAGACAGGTAAAAGTTTACAGATTTGGTCGTGGTATTATTTGGGTACTTGGATATGCTGGCACAGTTTTCATCATCAGGGAGATCTGTGGGAGCTCATTTAGAAGATATTTTTTGTAGACGCATGGAGAGAGAGTTGGCTTTCATAAGCCAGTCTAAAGTGACAACCCACCTCTGCTATTATGAAGACAGTTCATGATCTGTACAGTCCTCTTAGACAAGGAAATAACAGTGTGTTAAGCAGTCATGAATTTCTTAGGGTTCCTCAACACAGGGCTAGGGAAAGGGGTGGCTGTGTTTATAAGGGGCGCTAACGTATGTAAGGATGCTGAAACATCACTGGAAATACAGTGAGATGTACATTGTTGTGTTTCATACGGTTCCTCTGGGGACAACACCATGCAGGGTTGGAAAAAATATTTTGATAAACTGTTTGCAATGGGGGGATGAAGCCCTTAAAGAGCATTTATTTCTATTATTTATTTCTGTTGGAGCAGAGGTCAATCTTATAAACAAATTACATGCTGCAGGTGAGATACTTGACAATTGAAAAGGAGAAATCTAATTTAGTTTTTAAAACAAAATAATTTTAAGGCCAAAAAATTAAAGGAGCTGCAAAATGTGTGTCAGGGTAACGTACATTCATTGATCTGAATTTCAGTGGAGTTTGTGATGTCCCTTCTGAAGGTGGCTCTCACGATCTCTGCAGTTCTCATTTCCTGGTCATTCTGAACCTGCTGTACCAGAAAGCTGAAGATCAAAAGGCGATTTGTTTTTTTTTTGTGTGTATAAACAGGAGTTGCTGAAGCGGACTCCAAGGAAACACAGTGTCTACGCAGCAGTAATGGAAGCCCTCCAAGCCATGAAAGCTGTCTACCCCAACATAAACGAGGCCAAGAGGCAGATAGAGAAGTTAGAAGTTTAGAGGAATGGCAGTCTCACATTGAAGGCTGGGAGGTACATTTACTCTACTCAACAGTGGAGCTTAAAATAGTTGTGTTATGTCTTATGCTGCATGTAGAATTGTTGACATTGGATGGAGCCATAAATGGTCATTTTCCCAGATAATGCCAGAGGGCTATAACCATTTCTGCAAAGTGCTGTCATTATTATTTTTAAATCTCTTTAGAGTGGCAAGTTAATTGACTTAACATCAACCTGAAAGCTTTGTCATAGAGCCTTCTGATGTTGTGTGGGTTATAAGCTTTGGTATTTCAGTATTTGTGCATCTTGATTATCCTTTTCCCTGCCTTCCTTTGGTCAATAAGTACATAGCCTGAAACCTGGAGAGAGTAAGGAAGGGGAGTAACGCCCGGTATGTGTTCTATGATACTGTTATTTTCAGATTCTAAATTAGGTGTTTGATGATGAATTTCATCATGTTAAGGTCACTTAATCTCTTAAACTGCATTTCTTTGCAATTATTTCATCATTTCTAAATGAAGAAACTCTCTTATGATGTGATTTTCAAGGTCCATTCAAGATGAAAAGTCTTACGGATTTATGACTCATTAAAGAAAGATTTTTTTAAATGATAAAAGAAGCAAACAAAGAGTGATATTCAGACTCTGTTATATGTTTTCATCCATGGTAACTTTGAATCCCTGTTATTTCATGGGGTTGGAGCCCTATGTTATTTTAGTGCTATATAAAGCATAAACTGAAATTTTGTCTTTAAATTGACTTAATTGAGAAGAGATGAGCTTTCAACTGGGAACATTTAGTTTTATAAAGTAAAGCAATTAAGACATTTTTTAAAGGGATAGAGAAGATTTAAAATGTTTCCAACCAAATAATGTTTTCACACAAATTCGAGTGAATTGCTTTCTATATTTAGGACCTTATAATTGACTGATTTGTTTCATATCTTCAATATGTTAGTTTCCGTTTTGATCTAAAATTAAATCCATTCAGAAATTATATCCATTCAGATTTGCAAAGGAACCTCAAACGTTGACCTCCGGGAATTCCCCAGTTTATCCACCCATCACCATGAAAGTTTTCAAATCCAGCTGGGATGGAAGTTTTCTCTTCATCTATATTCTTTCATTTCAAGTGTCCAGGGGGACCTCCCATTTCAGCATGAATGCTAATTATTTCAGTCAGTTAAAATGGTTGTGTGTTTTGCAGTTGATTCATGATGATAATTCCTTTCTTGGGGAGCGGTTGTCCTGCTGGGTTGAGAAAAATGGACTGAAGTTTGCTTTTGTCGTTCTGTTGTCAGGCGAGCATTGGAAGAAAAACTGAACATGCTTTAAACTGCAGGGTTTCTCATTGATATTTGCCAAGCCTTTTCCCAAAACAAAACCTCACAGGTTCTTCTCGGTACTCTAGGGGAATGGAATCTGTCATAATTTTGTTCCTCCTCATGTATATTCTAAAAAAAATTGTATCTACTGCAGAATTAAGAGATTCTTTATAAAGTTGATATTTCTTGCTCTGGGCATGGCAGTTACTCAGAGGAAGAATGTGTGTGGATCATGTTGCGTTACTTACAGCCCCTAACAGGGGGTGCCTCAATCTCACCAGCGCTCTCTGTTTACAACCAACAGTTGAAGTGCAAGAGGAAAATGCAGCATCGGGACAGAGAAAACTGGCTGCAGGAAATTAGATATAACTACAGTCCCAGCAGGCACAGAGGAGATCATATGAGTGTCAGGTCCCAAAAAAGGGCAGCGACACAGATTCTATTTGAGTAGGATTTGAATATAATTGCATAAGACACAGCCAGGCTACTTTGGGGGGTTTTGGGACATTGAGGGAACGGAGCTTGGAGGAAGGCCCAGCTAACTGGTTGGCAACTTTTGATAAGAACATGACTCCTCATCTCAGTCCACCAGGTTGGAGAGAGGGGGAAAGCTCTTATAATACTCACACCTGGTCTGTTCCTGGAAGCTTTGGAGAAACTGCTGATAGGACTCCCGATTTGTCCAGGAGAGAGGGGTAGTCTTACAGGATGAATGCAGGCCCTGGGAGGGAAGGATGATAGTTACAGAGCTTTCTCTGAATTGCAAACAAAGATTACTGCTCAGCTTGCAGACAGCTTTGTGTATGTTTAGAGTAGCTCTCATGGGGTTAGGACATGGCCAAGGGCAGATGTCAGGTGGCATGCTGGCCAAGAACGGACAGTTTCTTAAAAAGCCTTTGAGGTGAGAAGTCTTGAGCTAAGAAGGCTGGGAAACAACTCCCTGTCTAGTTCCTTCCCCAAGCTCCTGCAGACCCTTGAGGACCACCTGAGGGATGACACCCTCGCTCCAGTAACTATAAAATTTCTTGAATGGGATCTGAATCTGATACAGCATGAATTAGCATTGTTTTCACCTTAGGTGGATTATTTATTTCATGTAAGTCACTTAGTTATCCAGTCTTATTTTCTCTTTAATCAGATGAAGGCTTTTTGTAGTAAAATATGTCTGGTATCTTGCCTGTCTAATATTTTGTGCTATAAATTATCTTTACATTCCTTTATGTTGAATTTAGGTAAACAAGTGATTGAAATCTATGGTCCCAAATTAGATGACACAGAGGTGAAACATGATTTTCTCTAGTCCGGACTCTAACCCTTACTTTGGGGATGATATATCAGACCTCTCCCACATACTATGTGGATTATTACAGGAGTCAAACAAAATAAGTGGAAGTGCTTTGAATACTGTAAAATCCTATGCAAATGAGAAGTATTTTAAAGCTCTGGTTCAATGGTAGGATTTTTACCGTTGAGAAATTCCTATTTCTCTAATACAAGCTCCTGACTACTGAAAGTATTATATCACTTCACTTAAGGTTAGATACCTCCAAGTCACAGAAACTAAAAGAAAAATTAATTTAAAAAGATATGGAGTAGCTCACAGAATCAGTAGAAAAGCTACACTCTCAAGGGTGTCTAGGCAGCCAAAACTGGTAGGTAGGTTCATCAGTGCCCTGAGTAAAATGGATAGACTCTAATAATGTTTTCTACCGTTCTATTACATCACTCAAGATTCAAGATCAAAATCTAAGATTCCTGTAGTCTTGCCTAGGGGAGGACAGAGGTCCTTGTTGGCCAGTCAGCCACTTTCCTTTTGAGGAAAGGCTGATCTTCCATTGTATGCAATCTTGGTGAGCCCTTAACAGTTGGCTGAGGTATTATAATCCTCATTACACAGATTTAAAAAGTGAGGGCCCATATGATTTACCCCAAGTGCTTACAGCTAATGGATGGCAGAGTTTAAACCCTTATTCCTTGTCACCGTGTAATATTGTATCTACTCAGAAAAAAATTAAGCTAATTCTTTAGATTACGTTGATTGCTTGCCATTTAGAAGTAAATTTACTATAGAAATTAGGTGTTTGTCATCATTTACATAGTGACTGCCATTATAGAAGATCTGTAGTTTAATTGCTCAGATTTGAAGTTCTGCCTTTTATTAGTAATTTATGATATCTCAGTTTTATGTCTTCTCCAACATTCAGAGCATTGCACAGGATATTCTACCAAAGGTAATTGTAGGGCAGTGATCAGTGTGCTTGGAAAGGAAGTTCATTAGTCAGAGTCACTGATTCATTTCATAGAGCAGGACCAGTCGCCGTCTTGGTCTGCTTTTTGGCTGATTGATAGTATTGTAATGGTAACTCTAATCTTTGGAGACCTAATGAACTCTGTCGACAAGGGAGAATCAAAAAGCATTATATCACTTGGTAATTCAGCTTTATATCTGTGATAGCCCTGTTTGGAATAGATCTCTCAAATCTGAAAACAATCATATTAAAAGATAAGAGGGAGAATTATTAATATATGAAGGTGCTGGAAAAAATAAGATCAAAATAGTTACTGCATTTTATGAAATAGAAACAGAATAGAAATTTGACACCTCTTGGCTTTCTGCATGGAGAAATATAATGGCACAAAACCGTTTTAACATCCATTTCCTGCTTTTTATATATGATTGTGTCTGACAGTATATTGACTTCAAGTCATGTTCTCTTACTTTATGAGTCTAACAGACGTTGTGATGAGAATTTTTTTTTCTTTTCTACAAGGTGATTTGGTAGATACAAATTTGTCTACTGCCTTGAGACAGAATTGATTTATAGATGGCCCTTGTTACTTAAGGATAGTTGGTTTGGGAAGAAGGCCATTGAAAGTCAATCTATGTAGAAAGGGAGCAGAATTTCCTAAGTGGGAGGGGGGAAGCTTGATTGGGACTTCATTTCGATAAAACGAACATTTATGTTATTAGTTTTATGTAATAGATGACAGAATCTAGGTTAAAACATCAGTTAATAAATTGAATCTCAAAAAGAGTGAACCAAATCCTGAATCTTGCTGTGGGACATACATTTTATGATATTCTATGATAAAATGATGTGATATTCTTCATTTCATGTTTAACTTTTCTAGTAGTTTTAAAAGGTTTTTTGAAAGAATATTCAAATGCTTCATTCATTTTCTCGAGACACTCCTTTGATACTGAAATCATTCTCTTATGAGACGCCCACCTAGTTGTCATTCTTGTCAGTTTTCTTTTCTTCCACAGTGAGTGGGTCTAGCTCTTGTTAGATCTTCATCTGTCAGTGCTTTGTATATGATTGGGGGAAGTTTCAGGGCCTCCTGTCATCCTCCTCCTTTGCCAAGATTATGCCTTCTCTCTGCAGTCTGCATTTTTCCAGTATTGACATTCAACATTGAGTTGACAAGATGAATGGGGTAGACTCTGGTGTTAAGCAGGGAGCGCTGACAGTGGGGTCAGATAATTAGTGACTAGTTTCCTATTATAGTGATTTTTTGCCTCCTCATAGCTGTAAAGAATCAGTAATGAACCCTTCCATAACATATTAAGAGAACTTAAGATAAAAAGATTTACCTTTCAAATAATCCAGATGTGGTTTAGCAATAGTATTTTCATTAGGTCTTTTTCAGAGGTGGGGCTTTGTTCTATTGTTGCAGTGCTTCATAAATCATTTTAATGTTTGAAGACACACTGGAAATTAGAAAAGGGGCCATAAAATAAATCCACACGCTCCTGACTGTCTTTTCTGGGTGTTGTCATTTTCTGAAAGCATACTTTGTCACCTAACTTGTGTCCACCTATGGAAATTCATCATATTCCACATTAAATTAAATTACATTCAATTCTGTAATGGCACTTTGAATTTACTAGTCTTTCATGTATGCTGACTATATAATTCACACCTGATTATACCTCCAATTCATAGAATCAAAATTATTCAGCTTCTTAACAAATTAGATTCTGAATTGTCACCATTTTCTGGCTGGATCTTGACCATGAGACACCCACAGTGGGAAGAGGAGCCTTTGGTGAGGAGTGTTGCCAACATGGACTGCCGCTGGGTCCTGGCTTTAGTGACTGAAGTCATGGTTTGCTCTATCCATTTCATACTGATCTTTTCACCCTATCAGAAGGTGATACTGAAATGGTGTACTTTGTCTGACAAAGAAAATCCCTAAAGAGTGATTGAAACCTGAAACCACGACATGGAATGAACTATATAGTTAATGATAAATAATCACACACACACAGTTATCTCTAAGAGTGTTAATTCAGGCCAGCTCTCATTTTGTTGCTACTCTGTTACTGCAGTGATCACACTGCATTTAATTCTATGCTTTCATATCTGTTTCTTCCACTAGAATCTGGAACAGGGGTCAAGTCCCAAGCCTTTGCACCTGCTGGGACCAAGGTGAAGGAGGAGGGATGAGATAGGTTTCCACAGACTGGACTAGAAAGAGAAGCTTTTGGAAGGAGAGGCACTGGATGAGTAGATTCCCACCCATGGTGCAGTTATTAATGGGTGGTTACTTCTCCCCTTGAACGGCCACTCAGCCTCCCTTTCCTGATTTAATAAAAGTGGTCAGGATTAGAACCATCCATGGAACGTCCTTGCTGGGGCTTTGTTTTATTTAGTTATATATATATATATATATATATATATATATATATACACTTCATCACAGGTGTGATTTTACATGATAAATGTTGCTTCTTAAAGGGAAATGCATGTTAAAAAGGATAAATCATCTAGATGAAAAAAGTACATTATTTTGGTTATTTTTTAAGGGATTGCTGAGACAGCAAAAGTCTGAATCATATAGATAAACATTATTTAAAAATATCTGTACTGGGGCGCCTAGGTGGCTCAGTGGGTTAAAGCCTCTGCCTTCGGCTCAGGTCATGGTCTCAGGGTCGTGGGATCGAGCCCCACATTGGGCTCTGCTTAGCAAGGAGCCTGCTTCCCCCCTCTCTCTCTGCTTGCCTCTCTGCCAGCTTGTGATCTCTCTCTGTCTGTGTCAAATAAATAAGTAAAATCTTTGAAAAAAAATTCTGTATTGAATATGTACATATACATATTACATTTTGGGCAATAGCTTTCGGATAGTCCAAATTAATGATTTATACAAGCCCTCTTGCTTTTTTTAAAATATTTTATTTATTTGACAGAGAGAAATCACAACTAGGCAGGCAGAGAGAGAGGAGGAAGCAGGCTCCCTGCTGAGCAAAGAGCCTGATGCGGCACTGTATCCCAGGACCCTGGGATCATGACCTGAGCCGAAGGCAGAGGCTTTAACCCACTGAGCCACCCAGGCACCCCCTCTTACTTTTTTGTTTGTTTGTTTGTTTATTTGTTTCCGCCTTCAACATCTACGTGGTGACCCATGAAAGACTGTACAAAACTGATCTAACCAAACATCTTTCCCTTTTATCTTCCTTCCTCCTGTCCTCCCTCCATATTTCTTCCTTCCTTCCTTCCTTCCTCCTTTTCTCCCTCTCTCCCATCTCCCTCTCTCCCTCTTGCTTCCTAAAACTTTACAGAGAAGCCAACTTGCTAGAGATTTAGGAAATCTCTAATTCAGGAAAAAATGTTTAACACATTGTTTGGCATGTTATAGAAATGTTAAAACCCTGACTTTAGTATTCATCTAGAGAAAAGTGTTTATCATATATGATTGTTCAATGAATAAATATGGAATTGCCAAAGAACAGATTTCTAGATTTAAAAATTAGCATCAATTTTCAAAATGAAGATAAAACACTAACTAGGTTATGTAACATTACTTAGGTATAATTGAATATTCACCAGTGATGAAATATACCAGAGGTGACCATGTGGTATATTTGCGACCATGGTAACACGATCAATGCCTATCTGCCCTGGAACTAGGAAGCAGTCAGGACTACCTCACGCAGAGACCTGTGCTCACCTCTATCTCCCTGTCAGCAGGATTGCCATAGGATGCACTTGAGCACCTGGATTCAGGTACTCAAAGCCTCCAAGGCAATTTTACTTAAGAGTGTTCCACATGCATCAGCATTTACTGGAATGACGTGGGACCTACCCCAGCTTTACTCAGTTTCAATCTCCAAAGGTAGGACCAGGGAACCTGGGAATTTGAAGAAGCATATCAGGTGTGTCTCCCAAACTCTAAACTTTGAGACCCATGGCCCTAGAGGCTTTGCTGTCTTCTGATGATCTGCCTGGCTTGTTTTACTGCTTCCACATTTTTTATATTCTAGTTCACTTGCCTGACATTGTCATCTTGATAGACTTTAGTGCTCCTGACTCTTACCTAGTAATCTGATGTTCATAGCCATACTATATTTCAATTCCTTCCGTGAATTTTGTAGCTTGACTTCTTTATTTCTAACCCCAGAAGCTCTCCTGGGATTTCTAGGTAAATGAAAAAAAATTGCATGTAATTTCGAAATATCATACATTTCATTTACTTTAAAGATAAAGTCATGAGGGTTTTGTTTTGTTTTCCTTTGTTTTAGCTACAGAGAAAGGTAGATTTATCATGTAAGCAAGGGGAAAATAACACAACATTATTTAAAAAGAGATGCTTATTAAGTGTCTACTTGTACATGGGATGGATTTGAAGTGAGAGGCATATATCATGACTATACAGAAGACGGTATATACACTTGGTCAAATTTTTAATATTTCTAACGTACGTCTCTGTAGTTAAGAGATTCTTACTGATTTCTAGTTGCCATTGTCCTAGTAATAATGCACAGATTCAATCATGGTAAATCAAGGGCACAATGGTTCTTCTTGACCATTTACAGCTTATACACATGGTATAAAGAGAAATGCTATAGGCCATTCATTTAGAAGGAGTTTTTTTAGACAAATGTGTAGGTTCAACAAAGATTCCTTTAAGTGCATAAGCCATCCTCTGGGAATTATTTAATGGCCATTTCATGTGATAATAGTAGATTACTATTATCTAATACTATTACTATTCTACTCTGGTAGAAGATGGTAAAGGTACCTAATGTACTGATTCTTAAAGCTTGCTGTTAAATATTAAAGACATATCATTACAGGGATAGAAACGTCTTGGTAGGATTTAGTAAAATATAATAGGAGTGATGTTATGTTTATATTGTGAGATATACTTTAAAAGATAACAAGATTGTTGGGCTCGATGTCATTACCCCACAAAGTTTCATTAATAGATTATTAAACAGATGCTTTGGGCTGTTTTTGAAAAGAAGTGTTTTACCTCACAGAGGTCAATTAATATTATTCTGGTTTTTGATCAGGAGCTAGGAGCTAATGGGAACTTATGGTAATGACTTAAACATAATGTAGTTTTTAAAGATTTTTTAAAAATTGTATTTATTTGAAAGAGAAAGAGAGCACAAGTGGAGGGACAGGGACAGGGAGAGGCAGGCTGAGCCTGACCCAGGGCTCCATTCCAGGACCTTGGGATCATGACCTGAGCTGAAAAGAGACAGTTAACCAACTGAGCCACTCAGGTGCCCCCAAACATAATGTATTTGTAATATTAGTAAGGGCTATGATACCAATCTAGATTAAATCAAAAGTCAAACTATTTAAGCATACAATAGAGGAAAATGATCCAGAGGCGTTGTTGACTAATGGAGCACTTGGAATTAGCTGTAAGATGGGATTGCCATAAATGTGTTAATCCAATCTTATAGAATCAAGATATATATTGTAGGGGTCTGGAGAAATACTGATATGACTACATGATTTATTCGGCAGCTTGCATCTGGGTGGTCGTGTTCACTTCTGGAGATGTTCCGTATTGAGGGAGACCCTCACAAACTGGAGAAGGTTCAGAAGAGATCTTCAGGGATCTTGCAGATCTTTCCATAGTTTGGCTATTGTGGACATTACTGCTATAGACATTTGGGTGCATGTACCCCTTCAGATTACTACATTTGTATCGTTAGGGTAAATAGCCAGGAGTGAGAGTGCTAAGTCATAGGGTAGCTCTATTTTAAACCTTTTGAGGAACCTCTATACTGTTTTCCAGAGTAGCTGCACCAACTTGCATTCCCACCAACAGTGTAGGAGGGTTCCCCTTTCTCCCCATCCTCTTCAACATCTATTGTTTCCTGACTTGTTAATTTTAGCCATTCTCATTGGTATGGTATGGTATCTTACTGTGGTTTTGATTTGTATGTCCCTGATGCCGAGCGATGTTGAGTTCTTTTTCATGTGTCTGATGGCCATCTGGATGTCTTCTTTGCAGAAATGTCTGTTCATGTCTTCTGCCCATTTCTTGATTGGATTATTTGTTCTTTGGGTGTTGAGTTTGGTAAGATCTTTATAGATTTTAGGTACTAGTCCTTTATCAGATATGTCATTTTCAGATATCTTCTCCCATTCTGTCAGTTGTCTTCTGGTTTTGTTGACTGTTTCCTTTGCTGTGCAAAAGCTTTTGATCTTGATGAAATCCCAATAGTTCATTTTTGCCCTCACTTGCCTTGCCTTTTCTGATGTTTCTAGGAAGAATTTGCTGCAGCTGAGGTTGAAGAGGTTTTGCTACCTGTGTTCTTCTCAAAGATTTTGATGGATTTCTGTCTCACAATGAAGTATTCCATCCATTTTGAGTCTATTTTTATGTGTGGTGTAAGTAAATGGTCCAGCTTCATCCCTCTGCATGTGGCAGTCCAATTTCCCCAACACCATTTGTTGAAGAGACTGTCTTTTTTCCATTAGACGTTGTTTCCTGCCTTGTCAAAGATTAGTTGACCATAGAGTTGAGGATCCATTTCTGGGCTCTCTATTTTGTTCCATTGACCTATGTGTCTGTTTTTGTGCCAGTCCCATACTGTCTTGATGATTATAGGTTTGTAATAGAGCTTGAAGTCCGGAATTGTGATTCTGCCAACTTTAGTTTTCTTTTCAACATTCCTCTAGCTATTTGGGGTTTTTTCTGGTTCCATATAAATGTTAAGATTATTTATTCCATTTCTTTGAAAAAAAATTGATGGTATTTTGATAGAAATTGCATTAAATGTGTAGATTGCTATAGGTAGGTAGCATAGACATATTCACAATATTTGTTTTTCCAACCTATGAGCATGGAACACTTTTCAATTTCTTTTTGTCTTCCTCAATTTCTTTCATGAATACATTATAGTTTTCTGAGCACAGATTCCTTGCCTCTTTGGTTAGGTTTATTCCTAGGTGTCTTATGGTTTTGGGTGCAATTGTAAATGGGATCAACCCTTTAATTTCTCTTTCTTCTGTCCTGTTGTTGGTGTATAGAAATGCAACTGATTTCTGTGCACTGATTTTATATCCCTACATTTTACTGAATTCCTGTGTGAGTTCTAGCAGTTTTGGAGTGGAGTCTTTTGGGTTTTCCACATAAAGTATCCTATCTGCAAAGACTCAAGAGTTTCACTTCTTCTTTACCTATTAGGATGCCTTTAATTTCTTTTTCCTGTCTGATTATTGAGGTTAGTACTTCTGGTATTATGTTTAATAGCAGTGGTGATAGTGGACATCCCTTCTGTGTTCTTGACCTTAGAGAAAAAGTTCTGTTTTTCTCTGAGAACGGATATTGAGAATGGATATTTTCTGTGAGTTTTTCATGGATGGCTTTGATGATATTGAGGTATGTACCCTCTATCCCTACACTGTGGAGAGTTATGATCAAGAGAGGATGCTGTACTTTGTCAGATGCTTTTTCAGCATCTATTAAAAGTATCATATGGTTCATGTTCTTTCTTTTATTAATGTATCACATTGATTGATTTGCAGATGTTGAACCAACCTTGCAGCCGAAGAATAAATCCCACGTGGTTGTGGTGAATAATCCTTTTAATGTACTGTTGGATCCTATTGGATAGTATTTTGGTGAGATATTTTGCATCCATGTTCATCAAGGATATTGGTCTATAATTCTTTTTGATGGGGTCTCTGTCTGATTTTGGGATCAAGGTAATGCTGGTTTCATAAAATGAGTTTGGAAGTTTTCCTTCCATTTCTGTTTTTTGGAATAGTTTCAGGAGAATAGGTGTTAATTCTTTAAATGCTTGGTAGACATCCTTAGAAGCCATCTGGCCCTGGGCTTTTGTTAGCTGGGAGATTTTTTTCTTTTAATTGACTGCTTCAGTCTCCTTACTGGTTATGGGTATGTTCAGGTTTTCTGTTTCTTCCTGGTTTAGTTGTGGTAGTTTATATGTCTCTAGGAATTCATCCATTTCTTCCAGATTGTCAAATTTGCTGGTGAATAGTTGCTCATAATATGTTCTTATATTTGTTTGTATTTCTTTGGTGTTGGTTGTGATCTCTCCTCTTTCATTCGTGTTTTTATTTATCTGGGTCCTTTCTCTTTTCTTTTTGATAAGTCTGGCCAGGAGTTTATCAATCTTATTAGTTCTTTCAAAGAACCAGCTCCTAGTTTTGTTGACTTGTTCTACTGTTTTGTTTTTTTGTTGTTGTTTGTTTTTTTTTTTTTTTTTTTTTTGTTTGTTTGTTTCCATTTCATTGATTTCTGCTCAGATCTTTATGATTTCTCTTCTCCTGCTGGGTTTAGGCTTTCTTTACTGTTCTTTCTCCAGCTCCTTTAGGTGTAGGGTTAGGTTGTGTCCTTGAGACCTTTCTTGT
This sequence comes from Meles meles, assembly GCF_922984935.1. NCBI lineage: Eukaryota > Metazoa > Chordata > Mammalia > Carnivora > Mustelidae > Meles > Meles meles. The sequence goes on from NC_060066.1 coordinate 79,554,327, forward strand.
TTCTTGAGAAGGGTTGTATTACTATATACTTTCCTATCAGGACTCCCTTTGCTGTTTCCCAAAGATTTAGAACAGTTGTGTTTTCATTTTCATTTATTTCCATGATTTTTTTAAATTCTTTAATTTCCTGGTTGACCCATTCATTCTTTAGCATTATTCTCTTTAGCCTCTATGTATTTGAGTTTTTTTTCCAACTTTCCTCTTGTAGTTGAGTTCTAGTTTCAAAGAATTGTGGCCTGAAAATATGTGGGGAATGATCCCAATCTTTTGATGCCAGTTGAGACCTGATTTGTGGTCCAGGATGTGATCTATTCTACAGAATGTTCCATGTGCACTAGAGAAGTATGTGTAATCTGTTATTCTGGGATGGAATGTTCTAAATATAACTGTGATTTCCATAGGGTCCAATGTGTCATTTAAAGGCTTCATTTCCTTGTTGATCTTTTCCTTAGATGATCTGTCTATTTCAGTGAGGGGTTGTTAAAGTTGCCTACTATTATTGTATTATTATCGATATGTTTCTTTGATTTTGTTATTAATTGGTGTATATAATTGGCTGCTCCCATGTTAGGGGCATAGATATTTAAAATTGTTAGATCTTTTTGGACAGACCTTGTAAGTATGATATAGTGTCCTTCCTCATCTCTTACTATAGTCTTTGGCTTAAAATCTAATTTATCTGATGTAGGGATTGCTATGCAAGCTTTCTTTTGATGTCCATTAGCATGGTAACTTGTTTTACACCCCCTGACTTTAAATCTGGAGGTGTCTTTAGGTCTCAAATGAGTTTCTTGCAGACAGCCTATCGATGGGTCTTTTCATTCTTGTTCTTTTCTTTTTTTTTAATCCATTCTGATACCCTGTGTCTTTTGACTGGGGCATTTAGCCTACTTACATTCAGAGTAACTATTGAAAGCTCTACATTTAGTGCCCTACTATTGCCTGTAAGGTTACGGTTACTGTATGTTGTCTTTGTTCCTTTCTGGTCTGTTACTTTTAGGCTCTGTCTTTGATTAGAAGACCCCTTTCAATATTTCCTGTAGGGCTGGTTTGGTGATTGCAAATTCTTTTAGTCTTTGTCCTGGAAGCTTTTTATCTCTCCTTCTATTTTCAGTGACAGCCTAACTGGATATAGTATTCTTCATTGCATATTTTCCTCATTATTTTACTCTGATTATATCATGCCAGTCCTTTTGGCATGATCTCTGTAGCTTGGTCTGCTTCCAATCTAATATTTTTACTGTTGGAGTTTACAGACCTCTTGTCCTGGGCTGCTTTCAGGATTTTATCTTTGTCACTGGGAATTGTAAGTTTTACTATTAGATGATAGGGTGTGGGCCTATTTTTATTGATTTTTTTAATTTATTTTTATTTTTTTATAAACATATATTTTTATCCCCAGGGGTACGGGTCTGTGATTCACCAGGTTTACACACTTCACAGCACTCCCCATAACACATACCCTCCCCAATGTCCATAACCCCACCCCCCTCTCCCGACTCCCTTCCCCCCTATTTTTATTGATTTTGCGGGGGGTTCTCTGTGCCTCCTGGATTTTGGTGCTTGTTCCCTTTACCCAGGTAGGGAAATTAATTCTCTGCTATAATTTGTTCCAAAATACCTTCTGCCTCTCTCTTTCTTTCTTCTTCTGGGATCCCAATTATCCCAATATTATTTCATCTTACAGTATCATTTATCTCTCAAATTCTGCCCTTGTGGTTCAGTAGTTGTTTGTCTCTTTCTCAGCTTCTTTATTCTCCATCATTTGGTCTTCTAAATCACTCAATTCTCTCTTTTGCCTCATTTATCCTAGAAGTAAGAGCCTCCATTTTTTTATTACACCTCATTAAAATCTTTTTTCGATTTCAACTTAGATTTTCATTCTTGTATTCCTCCAGAAAGGGATTTTTTTCTCCAGAAAGGGATTCTCTAGGGTCTTCCATGCTTTTTTCAAGCCAAACTAGCACCTTGATAATCATCATTCTGAACTGTAGTTCTGAGATATTATTAATGTTTGTATCGATTAGATCCCTAGGCACCGGTACTGCCTCTTGTTCTCTCTCTATCTCTCTCTCTCTCTCTCTCTTTTTTTTTTTTTTTTTTGTGGTGAGTTTTTCCACCTTGTCATTTTTTCCAGATAAAAAAGATGTTCTCTCGAACAAAGGGTGGCAGTGATCCCAGAAAATTATATACTAACCAAGTCAGAAGAGACCCAAAACTGGGAGGAAAACAAAGGAGGAAAAAAGGAAAATAGAAAAAATTATATATATTAGACTGGTGAATAGAACAGACAAAATAACGTAAACATGATGAAAGGATGGAATATGACTGTAAAGCTGAAAATTTAAAAAGATTCTAAAATAGGAAATGATAAATTCTTTTAAAAAGGAGGAAAAAAGAGGAAAGAATGTGATCAGGCTGGAGACTAGAACAAAGACATGTGCTAGATTTAGGGTATATTTTGATCTATTAGAAGAATCTGTGTTCCAAAATTTTAAAGAAAAAAAAACCTGTATATATCCAAAAAATAAAGTTAAATACAATGAAGGGATAGAATATGAGTATAACAATGAAAATTTAAAAAGATTTTTAAAAAGGTATTGATAAGATAAAATAGTTAAAAAACGTTAAAATAAGATGGAGGAAATTTTTACAAATAGAATAAGGAAAAAAAAATTTAAAAAGTTAACTTTCAAAGATTAAAGAATCATGGTAAAAAAGTCATGAATTCTATGTGTTGCTTTCCCCTAGCTCTGGAGTTCTGCAGTTCTTATTGAGTAGGGGACTTATTCTTGGCTAGATGTTCTTGCACATCTACTGGGGAGGGGCCTGTTGCCATGATTCTCAGATGTCCTTGCCTGAGGTGGAACTGCACCACCCTTGCCAGGGGCCAGGCTAAGTAATCTGCTCGTGTTTGCTTTCGGGAGCTTTTGTTTCCTGAACACTTTCTGTATAGCTTTGGAGAACCAGAATGAAGATGGTGGCCTCTCAATTTCTGGCCCTGGAGGAGCTGAGTGCTTGGGGGCCCTACTGCTCAGTGTACCCTCAGAGAAAAGCAGTTAATCCCTCTGTTTCCCTGGTCTCTGGCTGCACTCCAAGCTCACCCATCCTGTGACTGAGTTTTTCTATCTCTGTGGAATGGCCCCATTTGGAGTCTCCAAACCCAGCTGATTCCGGCACTGTGCTCCTACGCAGCTCCTCTTGGAGGAGGAAGGGGGGTTCTCCCCTGATCTGCCCCTTGTGGGGTTCCTGCTGGGAGAGTAGTGGCCCAACTATGCCTCGGATCATGGTTTAAGGTAACCCTGAGCTTAGTTCTCCCTCCTTGGCTCTGTCTCTGCAGCCGGCTTTCCCTGCTCTATACCTGGGAGCTTTGCCACACTCAGACACCCCTGGTCTTTTTTTTGACCCCGTGTGTGCTGAGACCATACTATCCCCACGAGTGATCTCCCCACCCCCACCGCCCTACCCCTTAGCCTCTACAATGACATCCCTCAGTGGAGTGGATTTCTAAAAGTTCCTTTTTTGTGCTCCGCTGCTCCCTCTCTTGCTGGGAGTTGGCCCTTTCCCCCCAGTCTGTCTTCCCATCTGTTGCCTCAGATTCACTTCTCTGCATGTTCTACCTTTTGGAAAGTGGTCTGTTTTCTCTTCTTAGAATTACTGGTCATCTTCTCCTTGATCTCCGGTTGAATTCGTAGGTATTCAGAATGGTTTGATGACTCTCTAGCTGAACCCCTGGGACCTGATGATATTTAAGTCTTTTACTCCTCCCCCATCTTGCTCCTCCCTTGCAGCTCCCATTTAATTAGATAAAAACTTAGCTTCTTTGCTTTACTTTTTTGGGCTACCATGAGAAATAATGTAACGTGATGTATTTTGTACGTTTCGTAAAATTGTTATCAATAAAACCGCTTTCATAACATTGTATAGGTCCTTGTGCAAGAATCAATGTGATGTTTCCTTATTTCCATTTTTAATAGTATTCTATCGTAATTTTTTTCTGAGGTAGGGATAGTACTTAAGTAAGAAATCATTGCCACTGAAATTGGGATTTATATTCGAATTTGATGACAGTTTTTACTTAATTATCACATGAGGAAGGATATGAAATTGTATAAATTTTTGATAGATCTCTAGTTATATGTCCACCTTTATGATGAAAGACGAGAAAAAGGGAAATGTCTTAAATCTAAAGTATTTTGTAATGGATGGTCACCAGAGGGGAGGTGAGTCCGGGGGAAGTGTGAAAGAGGTGAGGGGGATTAAGAATACACTTATCGTGATGGGCACTGAATAAGGTATGGACTTGCTGAGTCACTATATTATACAATTGAAACTACTATAACACTGTTTGGTAACTCTCCTGGAATTAAAATTATTTTTTTTTAAAATTTAAGTTAAATATAAAAACAAAAAATAAAATATGTGTGTAGGGATGCCTGGGTGTCTCACTCATTTAAGCCCCTGCCTTCGGCTCAGATCATGATCCCAGGGTCCTGGGATTGAGTCTGCTTCTCCCTCTGCCTGTTGCTCCCCCTGTTTGTGCTCTCTCTGTCTCTCTCTCTCTCTGACAAATAAATAAGATCTTTAAAAAAATAAAGTTAGTAAAAAATAAAAAATAAATAAAATGTGTTTGTAATGCAGATACTCAGCACAATCACATTCTCTTAACTTCCCATTTGGGAAATTTCTTACTGACATGTATGAGTTATCACTGTAATTTAAATTTTTATAATCAGATAAACCGTATCAATGATTACTGTGGAAATATGAAATTTACAATTCGTGGTCTGATTTTTAAATATCAAAAACAAAAATAAAAGCATGAGTTGAAAAAGAATCAGATATTTATCCCTAGATTTAAGGACCAGACATATTGAAAACAGAGCATGCTTATCAGCCATCTACTGAAAAATTTTTTTTTTGTTTTTTGTTTTGTCTAACTCAGTGCATTAGTTGTGATAGTTTAGGATGTAGAAACAAATGCACTTCCACTTTTATAATGGCTCAAAGGACAGACTTTTAATCAGCTCACACAACCATCCAATGCTTGTACTGTGTTTCATTGGGCAGCTTTCCTCTGTTCATGATTCAGGTTCTTTCCATCTGTGTGTCCTCTCAGTGGTTAGTTCTTGTGTGAAGACTTAGTTTTGTCACTAGTCATCTGAGCTCAGCATGCACTCAGTGAAGGCTTATTTAAGGAACAAGTGTACCTATGCTAACTTTTACCTTGGGTTAAAGCTGTATGGAAGGTTGCTCTCTTTAAATAGTTTTTTTTTTCTTTAATTTCTTCTTTTTTCTTCTCTCCATCCAAGGAGTGGATAAATGAGTTGAGACCCGTTAAAAATTTAGAGAATTTAATGTACTTTGTGATATATCTGTGGAGCTCTTTTCCCATACCAGGGGAAGAGAGGAGGGGGAGAGAAGTGTTAGAGACATGAATTTTATGCATCAGTTTGAAATCATCTCCTTATAAAAGAACATCGGTAACATGTATCATCCATGCTTATGTATGCCTGCATGTGTAAGAAAGCTAAAAGAAGACCCAGAGTCTCCTAACCACAGTTGTATCTGCTGAGACTGATGAGGAGGAGTCTGGGAGGAAAAGAGACCTCCATCCAGTGTATAAATATTTATGGTGTTTCAACTTTTATTCTGTCCGTATATTGTATCTTGAAATAAAAACAGACTTTTAATGAGAAAAAGAATTACACACAAAAGTTTCTGTTAAGTAATCAGACATCATATCTCTCTCTCTTTCTTCTTTTTAACCTAGGGATCCAAGATCACTGACATCTGCACTGAGATGCTAATGTGTGGCGTCTTGCTGAAAATTTCTTCTGGAAATATTCAAGAACGGGTGTTTTTTCTTTTTGATAATCTTCTGGTGTATTGCAAAAGGAAAGACAGGTAAGGTGATAAACAGGTACTACTTCAGAAATAACTTATTAACCTTGGAAAATATTTTTTAAGAAAAAAGAAATTATCAATCTCACAGTTTCAACCTTTTCCTCTGTGCTCCCGGGAACTCAGGATCTCCTCAGTAAAATTCACATACTCTTAGCCTGTTTTTTGATTCTTCTCGTTACCTTCTTGTAAAACCTGACTGAAATGTGACTGTCGTTCAATAACACTACCTTCCCAGGAAGCTTTTGGAGGAAAAAAAAATTTTCTGTTGCTACCCAACATGCCTCAGGCTCTGTAGGAAAGGTGAATATGTCTTCCATGTTTCCCAGTGCTGTTTCCCAGTCATTTCCTCCCCTTCCTTGGAAATATTTTCCTTGATTTCCCCATCTAGTATAGCCTCCCGGCAATTTTATATCAATACCTAGAACATTCTTGCTAATAGTTTCTTCATTATTTATTTATTTGTTGCCACCTTTGCTGGATTAGACGGTAAAATCAATGAGAATACTGGTCTTGCTACTTATTCTGTGCTATTTCCCCAGAGACTGGACCTGCCATGTACCATGTAATAGACACTCAAGAGGTATTTGTTGAATAAGTGAATAAATGAATGAATAAGTGAATGAATGAAACCCATGCAAGTTCCTGATATAGCTTAGTTATCATTAGTTTAAGTAATTTAATGTAGCAGTGTTACTGATGCATGTTTTTTTTTTAAAGTAGAGATATAATTTTTTCTTCAGGAGGTACTTAATATATAGGATGTTTCCTTGAACTTCTGGTGAAATGTTTTACAGTTATTTAAGCAAAATAATAAAGCTGAACTTAATTGGGAAATTTCCTGAGCCTTTCTTTACTTCTTCCTAACCATATCTAGGATACATTATTTTCAGTTGAAAGGTACTAAAAGGCTTCCTGAAATTTAAAGGTGAAACAGATGGGTTGAGGATGCTGGGTTTGCATGAGTGTTTATTCTAGGTTCAGAAATGAGGACAGTGTAACCAAAGATTTTTGGTAACATGAAAATGAGAAACTCAAAAACTGACTGATTTCTGAGGCAAGATTAAGGGAACGTCATTCTTCATCTTTTGAAATGGGATTTCCTAAGTCAATGAACAAGATGTCAAGAGCAAGTTCTCTGAGCTGGCAGCTGTATTGATGACATGGGAGTTCTGCCTCTTGGATTATAGTATCAGAATTCCCTAGCAGGAGACATGAGTTCAAAAATACAGTGATGCTGAGAAAGAATAGAACTACCCATGTGTCTTGCTGAAAGGGAACAGGTTAGGGTTAAAGTCAAAAGATAGTTATGGGGTGCCTGGGTGGTGCAGTTGGTTAAGTGTCTAACTCCTGGTTTCAACTCCGGTTATGATCTCAGGTTTGTGAGATTGAGCCCCATATCAGGCTCTGCATCAAATTGGTGTCAGCTTGAGTTTCTCTCTCTCTGACTCTGCCCTTTCCCAATCTCACACATGCTCTCTCTCTTTAAAATAAATAAAGAAATAATAAATCTTTCAAAAAAAGATAGTTGTTGTTAATCCCTGCCTTAATGAGCTTTTTTTTTTTAAAAGATGCTTTTTACCACATATGAAAATGAATCATTTTGACTATTTTTTTTACTATGCTCTTCTAAATTCTTTGTATTTTGCAGCAAGATTGGGACTCATAGAAATACGTTTCAGGAAGATGTAGAAAAGGCTGTTAATTTTAGTTGTATATAACTCATTAAGATATTATAACGTGCTTCAAGTTGTTTAGGTACAATTGTTTTTATCCAGCTTTATGGAGGACTAGTTGACAAGTAACATTGTAATATATTTTAATTGTACTACATGATGATTTGATATACATCATGAAAGGATTTTACCTATGAAGTCAATTAAGACATCCATCTAGGTGCAGTTATTAAAGGCATCCATTTGAGAATGAGTTTTTTTTTATTACAATTGATCTCATACATGCCTGCTTTCAAGTGCAAAGCTTTTGCAAGATTAGCCATGTACAGTGATGATATCATTTATGGTCTTATGACTTTCCTTGTTAAATTGGTAAACAACAGAAAAGATTTTGTAAAATTAAAATCCTGAAGGTTTTTTTTTTTTTTTTTTTTTTTTTTTTTTTTGAGAGAGAGAGAGATAGTGAGCAGCAGGAGGGGCAAAGGGAGAGGGAGAGAAGCAGACTCTCCCCGTTGAAGTGCAGAGCCTGACATGGGGCTTAGTCCCAGGACCCTGAGATCATGACCTGAGCCAACATCAAGAGTTGGATGCTTAACTGACTGAACCATCCAGGTGCCCCTAAAATCCTAGTTTTTGAGCAAATATCCTTAATGGGTATATAATATGGACAAAATGCATAGTGACTAGAAATGGAAATACTGCATAAAAATGATTGTCTATTCACTTCCCAAATTGAAGTAGTAAGACTAATACCATCTAGTCCCTTCATTTTAGGATACTTCATCCCCTTAACCAAGTACTATTGAAGCTCTAAAGATTGTTTAGTGAGTATGAGTAAACTGAACCTTTTCCAAATTTCCACAGTATTTTAACTGCAAAACCTGGGGACTTGATGAATTGAATTCTAGATTTACATTCACAAAAGACAAGAGTGCTGATTAGGAATCTCAGCTCTGGAATTTACTAATGCTATTAATCTCAGGAGAAACTAGTATTTAAAAAAAATAATGTATAATAGTTAATACATAAAGCATGATATGGCTTAGTTTGGCTTGTTAATGAGCTCTATAAGTATGATAATGTATTTTGCTTTCTGCAATTTATATTTTGTATACAATATAGTTTGTAAATTATTTATCCATATGTATAGGAATAGTTTATTCATTTAACTGTTGCATAATATTCCATTGGTTGAATATTATCACAACTATATTGATAACAACTTAATTACTCACTCTCTTATCAGTGGACTTTAGGTTTCTATTTGTTTGTTTTAGTTTTTCTGCCATTATGAACGTTCCTGCAATGTGTATCTGATAACCACTAAAACAATTAATTAGAAGGGAAATCAGAAAATTGGGATATCAAATATTCTCCATTAAAACATAGAGCAAAATTATTTTCAAAGCAGAAGCTTTTCAGTTGATATACTTTAATAGAACCACCTTCTGAAGGGACCGAAGAGCTCTCTTTTTAAGCCAAGTGTTAACAATATTGATCAGACACTTAGTGGAATTTCATACTGAGTGTTACTATCTATGGGTCAAGAGAAATTTAAAAGCCTATACAGAACTCACAAGATCACAAAGTAAATTAATGCTTTGGAAAATAGGACCCAGTGTTAGATTCCACACCACGATTCTTTGCCTGTGAATAAAACTTTTTTAAAAATGATTGAAGTATGATGTATCAACTTACAAGAAACTCTCTTTTGCAAGAGACCACAATAATATGTCCTACCTGGGAGAATAAGCAATTATCTACATACTAAACTTCTCGGCATTATTCTCTATCCTGGCTTTCTATGATGCCAACTTGCATACTATATGGCCTGAATCCCTAATTGGTAGCATTTATTTAGGGTTATTAGCAAAGGACATTTAGAGGTGACTTTCATAATGAACATAGGAGTGCAAGATGGTGAAGGCCTGGGCCGACAAACCCTAATCAGGTTAACTAATCTATTTAATTAGTTTCTTTCAGTAGGGATGAAGGACTACTAAGTTCTGATGAGGCTTTAGACAGATGAGCTAGGAATATAGATTCTCTTTCAAGGAAGGAACTCAAGACTGGGAAAGCACCTTGTGACCCCTCCCTGTACCTACTCCTCCTGCTTCAGGGCTGATATCTAACTGCAGGGGTGGGGAGGAGAGGGACGCTGAAGTTGGTGAATATTTATGCCTTCACTTTTGTCAGATGTGTCTGTACAACAAATGGAACAAATGAATAATTATTTCAGTATATTAAATTATTAGGCAGACTTTTGTCAATGAGTCAAATGGAATAGTTCAAGTTAATTGAAATCTTTTGAGTGACTAGGTATTCTGGAATCCTCCTGAATCATTTCTTAGAATCTTTCCTCTTTAATTAAAAAAACCTGTTTTTAAAATAATCTCTCCTGAATGTTCAGTGATTCAACTACAAACACATTTAGCCACATAATCCATTATTATAAATGTTCATCTATAAACCTGGATATTTTAACTTTGTGTTACATTTAAAGATTAAAGACCAGTCTTAGACACACTATACCAAAGTTCTGGAATATTTGAGAGAGGAGGAAGCAGGCTCCCTGCCGAGCAGAGAGCCTAACACGGTGCTCCATCCCAGGACCCTGGGATCATGACCTGAGCTGAAGGCAGAGGCTTTAACCCACTGAGCCCCCAGGCGCCCCCATGCTTAAAACTTTTGATGACAAGTTTAAATGTTCCCCCGCCTATTTGAATATATTATAAAAATACTAGGTATTTTTGCATACTGTAGGTATAAGTAAAATACTTTTCTAAGTAAAGGACTCCATCAGACACTGATCACAATGATTTAGCTCAAAACTTGCAGAAGAAATAATTGCGTTTGGAATGAGACTAAGCTTTTAGCCAGTGTGTAACTATTTAAATCTTTTGAAAAATAAACTTGATTACACTCTTACTTATAATGTTTTATAAATTGAATTACATCAGTTATATCTTAGAATACAAAAAAATAATGCAATAATGATATGACATGTAGAAATGTGAAAATTTGTTTGTTTTAATATATCCATGTTATCCATTACTGCTTATGTTGAAGGAAGATGGTTGCCATTGAGTTTGTCTCCAAATTTCTATTCCTCCATTGTCTAGACCCAACTCGCATTTTGGTTAATTCTAATTTAATTATTCCTTGAAGATTCTTTCTGAGATATTAGTTTGAACATGATGCATAAAAAGTATCCAACTTAAGACCTACCTAGGAAAGCTTTTGAACTTTCTGCAGTTAACTTCCTTGGTAATTTTCATAGTATACGCTTAGACATTCATTCGGAAAGTAACAACAGGTCATTTATATTCTTTCTTAAGAACTAATTTATTTGTGTAGTTGGAGAGAGGGCAAAATGGTAACCTTTAGAAAATGTGGTCTGTAGTGGAGTTAGGCAAACCACAAATTTCAATACAATGGTCAAATGTGAATTGAATAAGATGGAAATCTGCTTCCCTTCCTCTCTCTCTGCCTCCCTCTATGCCTGCTTGTGATCTCTGTCTGTCAAATAAATAAATAAATAAATCTTAAAAAAAAAATAAAATGAAATGCTTAAAAACATGAACCTCTATAGTTTTGTATCCTCTTTTCAGTTAAGTAGAATCATTTTTTGAATTGTAGTCATCTTTGTCTTCATGTCTTATCATCCACATAAGATATATTTATTGTTACTTAATCATCGATAAAATAGACAAACCATAATTACCTTTACAACCATGCTACTGCAGTATAAGCGCTATTGAATACTTTCTTAATAAAAAAGTAGCATAACTTTACAATGTTGAAAAGACTACCAAGAAATATTAGTTCCTTCTTGATACAGTTAAATTTTCAATGTTATTAATTTAAAGGAGTGTTCCTGGGAATTGAAAAAAGGTCAGTGGGGGGCGCCTGGGTGGCTCAGTGGATTAAGCCGCTGCCTTCAGCTCAGGTCATGATCTCAGGGTCCTGGGATCAAGCCCCGCATCGGGCTCTCTGCTCTGCGGGGAGCCTGCTTCCTCCTCTCTCTCTGCCTGCCTCTCTGCCTACTTGTGATCTCTCTCTCTCTGTCAAATAAATGAATAAAATCTTTAAAAAAAAAAAAAAGAAAAAAAAAAGAAAAAAGGTCAGTGGGGTCACTTCTAGTTTTAAAAGGAAAAATCTGTTACAACCTTTAAAATTTTTTTTTTTGCCATAAATAATGTCAAATGATTTTGGATGCCAGAAAATCTTATTTGATAGAATCAAAGATTTATTCCAAAAAGTAATTTTTTTCAGCATTAATTATTCATAATGTGAGTAAATTGTAATTTTTTAAAATTTCTCCTAGAAATTTATGCATTCACACCATTGATCATCAGGATAAGGGTTAAATACATTGTTTAGATATCAGTTTCTTGATGTTTTGAATAAATTTTTTGGCAGTTTCTTCTATTTCCTAGCTTGAGTATACAGTACGTGGCTAGCTTTCATCTCATTAAAACTCAAACACTATAGAAAAGATACCAGTATTTCCACTGAGAGTTATAGTAGTATCAGTTTTTGAAAAACCTCATCTCTCTATGTAAAACTATGCTGAGTTAAGAGTGAGGAATTTGCAAACTGTATAACTTCAAAGTAATTAGTGAGTTGTTCAGGGCTGCCCCTTGGATTTTTCTCTTTTTGGGAAAACATCGGTGCCCGGAGACAGTTCAGTTTGGATATTCTACATTTAATGAATGACAATTTTAAATCCATTCCTTTTTAACACTTCCTGTAGAATTATATTTTAGATCCATTGAAGTTTGCAAATTCCTGCATATGGCATTAATAAATTATTCTTTCATTAAAAAATATTTTTAAATTTCTACTAAGGAAAAGCACTGTTGGGCTTTTCTGTGTTTTGTTTTAGGATTTAATTTATTAGAGAAAGAGAGAGAGAGCATGGAGGAGAGGGGCAGAGGGAGACACAGACTCCCTACTGAGCAGGGAGCCTGCCGTGGGCTAATGGGGCTGGATCCCAGGACTCGGATCATGACCTGAGCTGAAGGCAGATGCTTAACCAATTGAGCCACCCACACACCCCTTCCATGCTCTCTATGTTACTGTTCTTAATAAATAAGTTGAATTCAAATTTATATTTTAGAATGAAGTTATTAAAAATGTGCTTGATTGAAATTATGAAGCCATTTTTATATCACTAATTCTTATTTTGAAAGAAGTGGTAATTTGGTAACGGATATCATTGTGATCTTTATACATTTTGAGGCCTGTTGTATGTATGTATACATTCATGTTTACACATATGTTTAAAATTATTTATGATTTTTAAAATTAGTGATAGAAAGTGGCTAGCACATAAACTTTAAAAAGGAACATTATCCTTTCAATTTATTTATTTATAAAGATTTTATCTATTTGAGAGAGCAAATAGATTTTTTTTTTTTTTACCAAGAAATGGATATATAGGCTAAGAAGTAGACAAAGCGAGATAGGATTCCTGGTTTTGATGCTGAGCAAACAACTTTGGACCAATGACGAATCCTCTTTAAGTATTTTTATCCATAAAACGAAGAGGACAGTACCCTCTCATTCATAGGGTTGCTTTGAGAATATATCCAAAATTCTAAGCACAGAATATTCCTGCCTTCAAGAAATAGCGTTCACGTAAATAATCATAGGTGAAAGAAAGAGGTGAACTAGAAACAAACTGATGGTTATCAAAGGGGAGGAAGGTGAAGGGATTGGTAAAATCAGTGATGGGGATGAAGGAGGCACTTGCAATGAGGCACTGGGTATTGTATGAAAGTGTTGAATCACTATATTGTACACCTGAAACTAACATTATACTACATGTTAACTGGAATTTAAATAAAAACTACATAGTGTTTACTATAATGCTAGATTTGCTTCACAAAATCGTATCTTTTTGGAGATACCTTTTATCTATTTGAGAGAGAGGGGAGAGAGAGGAAATGAGCAGGGTGAGTGGCAGAAGGAGAAGCAGACTCCCAGCTGGGCAGGGAGCCTGATGTGGGGCTGGATCCCAGAACCCTGGGATCATGACCTGAGCCGAAGGCAGACACCTAACCAACCCCCAGGCATCCCCTGTCTTTCCAATTTAAATTATTAGGTGATATAACCTATTCTTTCAAAATACTATATTGCTGCAGCAATTAACCTATTACTTGACTTGGCAGAGTGTTAACAGTCAGTTACAGTCTTGCTTTCTGTTCAAGAAGCAATGACCACATGCAATCTCATGCTGACTTGTCTAGCTCTTTTATTTTTAAGATTTTATTTATTTGACAGAGATCACAAGTAGGCAGAGAGGCAGGCAAAGAGAGAGAGAGGGAAGCAGGCTTTCTGCAGAGCAGAGAGCCCGTGCGGGGCTCGATCCCAGGACTCTGAGATCACGACCTGAAGGCAGTGGTTTAACTCACTGCTACCCAGGTGCCTTGACTTGTGTAGTTCTGAGTTTAATCATTTATTTTCCAAGGGAAGTCTGAATGCACAGGTTGTAATGGTTAGGCAAGGCTTCATGAAGGATTTGGGTATACTGTAAAGGGAAGAAGGAGTTGCTTGTGGCAGAGAGCAGAGCTGGGTTGCTTGATGGGAGCATCAGCCTGCAGAATAGTAAGTTCTGTAAGTAAGTAAGTATTGTAAGTAAGTACTGTAAGTAAGTATTGACAGGACAAGGAGAAAAGCTGCAAAGGGTGGCCTGGCCACAGAAGAACGCAGTCGAAAATGGCATTGTTCGATAGGGTGGGGTCAGTTTAAGGAGAAGCACAAAAGCAAGCTTCCATGTTTTCACTTGGTTCAGTGGTGAGCTACCAAAGGCTTTTGAAGTAAGGAATGGCCTGATGAAATATTGAAGGAAGAGTCAGCAGGGTGTGGAGAGAGCAAGGCCAGGATCAAATAATCCAGGGAGGAAGGGAAGGAAGGAAGACCCAGCTTACAGGGGTGACTGGCCCAGGACTTCGGTATGCAGGGTCAAGAGCATCAGCCTGGCACATGAACTTGTGTTTCCTCGGTTATTCTATAGGAAGAATACATTATGTTCATTTTAAAATAAGTTCAATATTTTATCACTGCAGGTTGCGTGTGGTTCTTGTGATTTTCTTTACCTGGAGTATGATTAAAAGAAGAGTAGCACTAGTGGGACTGTGGGATCTTTTAAGAGGCAGTGCTGGCTTCACTCAGCTAATCTCGGTCTGATTGTGGAAGGGAGGATCCTGAGTCTGAAAAACTGATGCTTGTTTGTGATACGGGCCCTGTAAGGTGACACATTCGTGGAGGAGGGTGTGTAGACATGTACAATTTGATCTTTTTTCCCCACCAATTTATCAGGATTTCTCACTTAGTGATTTTTTGTAGGAGGGAACAAGGCATTAAAGCCATTGATACCTATCTGACATGTATTACTAGGTAATTCAGCTAGGAAACAGAAATGCTTGTGTTACTACTAATTTCTTTACCAAATAACTGATAAGACAAAAAGCAGTGTTATTCCTTTTTCCCAGAGACTTAGGAGCAAAATACCTCATTGCTGATAAAATTTCAGGACACAAAGAACCGTTTCTTCCAACTTCAGAAATTTTCCCTTGAAGAACATGCAAAACTTCTACTTCTATTAAAATATTCATAGTACACATTTGTTTGAGAACTTCCAAAGCATTTCAAATACTTAACTCCTTTGATTGACCTGGGATGGAGAGCCTGTGAGAAAAATTTAAAACAAAGATTATGAATACATAGCTGATTCTTTTAAGTTTTGTTGAATCTAGCAATCAATTCAGATAGCATAGCAAATCATTTCAAAGGTAAAATAAATGTTTCATCAAGTTGAACCTTTATTTTTTCAGAATGGCTATGCGTATAGATAAATCTGAAGTGAAAAAGGAAGGAGGGAAAGAAGGAAGGGAAAAACGAAAGCAAAGCAAGCAGACAAGCATGTTCTGTTAATTTGTTTATGTTAACAGGCTCTATTCTTAATAAAAATTATTCTGGGGGCACCTGGGTGGCTCAGTGGATTAAGCCGCTGCCTTCGGCTCAGGTCATGATCTCAGGGTCCTGGGATCGAACCCCGCATCGGGCTCTCTGCTCTGCAGGGAGACTGCTTCCTCCTCTCTCTCTGCCTGCCTCTCTGCCTACTTGTGATCTCTCTCTCTGTCAAATAAATAAATAAAATCTTAAAAAAAAGATTTAAAAAAATAAAAATTATTCTGTTACTGACAAATGGTAATTCCTCCTCCATTGTAAAAAATAAAAATTCTAGTAAAAAATTTTGTAGTTAGAAGACTGAAAATAAAAATCACAGAAATCTTGTGATTTATGTAGGTCCGATGATAAAGCCACCCATTAACTTCCTTTTGACCCCTTCTCTTCCCCTATGCTCCAAATTCAGGTATTTTTTTTTATGGTTTTATTTATGTGTGTGTGTGTGAGAGAGAGAGAACTAATGCACATTGGGAGGGGCAGAGGGAGAGAGAGAAGCAGACTCCCTGCTAAGCAGGGAGCTCGATTCAGGACTCCATCCCAGGACACTGAGACCATGACCTGAGCCAAAGGCAGGCACTTAACTGACTGAGCTACCCAGGTGCCCTGTGGTAGAGAGCTCTGTATCTGCAACCCCCTGCCCATGCTTGATGTGCAATAAATTTTGGTCTCATGCAGGCAAGAGTGAGTGAGGAGACTTTTTCAGTTACCTGTCCTTGGTTTCCTTTTCGATAGGTTTAAAATTAGGAATGGAGCAAGACACCTGGGTAGTGATCTCAGAACAGGGGGAGAAACTCTACAAGATGATGTGCAAACAAGGAAATCTGATCAAAGACAGAAAAAGAAAACTGACCACATTCCTTAAATGCTTCCTTGGAAGGTAAGGTCCATAGTCTGGGTGCATGGATTTCTTTCATATTTTCACTATGTCATGTATCAACTACCCTTCCTTCAATGATTTGCTTTTCTTCTTTAAAAAAAATATTCCGGGGCACCTGGGTGGCTCAGTGGGTTAAAGCCTCTGCCTTCAGCTCAGGTTATGATCTCAGGGTCCTGGGATCGAGCCCCGCATCGGGTTCTCTGCTCGGCGGTTAGCCTGCTTCCATCTCTCTCTCTCTGCGTACTTATCATCTCTGTCTGTCAAATGGATAAATAAAATCTTAAAAAAAAAAAAAAACATTCCTCTGGGCATTTTTGAATATCTTTTTACTGTCAACATTTCCTGGATGATAGTGAGGTGAAGGAATGGACCTAGAGCCCGCAATCATGGAAGATTTTAGACCTCTATCCATCCATCCCTGACGTCAACAATTTCAGATGTATGGTGTTCTGAGGGGGAAGCAGACACTGGGGTCAGGCAGGGCTGGCAGGAAGCAGGTTCACTGAAGGGGGAGGAAGTCTAGCAAGGATGTGAGTACAGGGCCTACAAGTCAGAGAACCAAAGAATGTAAGACACAGAGTCCAAACCCGAGACTCATCAGCACTTTGACAACTGGGCTCAGGTTGAAGGACCATCGATGAGGAATCTGAAAAAGAGGGTCCTGCAAGGGGCCTGGCACAGAGCAACAGGCAGAGAGGTTGCCTGGGTTTTGAGCATAGACCCACTGTCAGTCCACTGGGGTCTGCGGGCAGCAGCACGTGGAAGTCCCTGCCGGGTGAAGGGTGCAGAACCAAAGGGAAGGGCAGCTGCCTTAAGCTATGCCCCGTGTTGGCTGTTTCCATATATTTCTAATCCTCAGATGCATACTCTGCATTTATAATCTTTATATTTTTTAAAGATTCAGAAACCAGCTCTCAGGGAGTTTACCAGGCCCGCCTTCATACAACCAGTGAATGCCAATGTCAACTCTGTAGAAGCAGACTGGAGTGGTAGTTCAAAGCCCACACTTCGCAGTCAGACTGTCTCCATGCAAATCTGGTCCTACCTCTGGCTAGTTGAGCGATGTGGGAAGTTTAAATGTCTTTTTCCTCTCTAAACATGAAGATGATCATAGTGCTTACCTGTAATGCCTACCAGAATGTCTTCTCGATAAGTTATGCAGATACCATAAAATAACCATAGGCCACACCGGCTGCCAACCCAGGTAGAAGAATATAAGCCAGGAAACCCTGGCCTGCAGGGCAGCATGGGGCCCCTCCTTCAGGGGCTGGGGTCCTCACAGCAGAGCACTCAGCTGCCAGTAAGCTGCTGTTGCTGTTGGTAGGCCCCCAGCTGACGGCTCTTGTGGGAGAGAAACCCACCTCTGGGGCATAACTTCCGGGGTTGTCAGAGGAACATGCCTCTTTATAGGAGTCACTTCAAGCTATAGCTTCTCACCAAGAATGTATTCATATTCCATATAGCCATCAGGAGTCATTTTGGCCATGATCAATGCTGCCTGGTAACCCAGCAGATGCCCTGCCTCCATCAGGTTCCAGGGAAACAGAGCTCCAAGGCTGACCCAGGGTCAAGTTTTCCTAATTAAAGGAGCTGGAGTCTTGTTAACTAAAGAGTTAACACGTGGGTGGAGTGTGGAGAGGGTGGCTGGGTGATGGACATTGGGGAGGGTTTGTGCTCTAATGAGCGCTGTGAAATGTGTAAGCCTGATGATTCACAGACCTGTACCCCTGGGGCAAATAATACATTATATGGTAATAATAATAATAATACTAATAATACTAAAAAAAAGAGTTAACATGATCTTACACGGCCAAAGTGCTAGTTAGTTACAATGATATGTGAGCGTTCTCCACAGTGCCTGATACACAGGAGAGACTTGGTAAATTTTAGTTTGTTCATTGTGGCTTTTTCCATAACAGCACACTAGCTTAGTTACTAGTTACTAATTATAGACCAAGTTTGAGATTGTTTTTGACTGGATCAGGATCCTTTCGCAGAGTGTTGATGGGATCTTGTGATTTCTGTAGGTCCCATGATAAAGCCAGCCAGTAACTTCCTTTCTTATCCCTTCTCTTTCCTTCCCCTATGCTCCTAATTAATAGAAGTTCTTACGGTGTGTTCTTTTCCTCATTTTAATTTGGCATATTCAGGAATCTGCTGACATCAGAACAGAGAATGATGCTTTCGCTACATACCAACCAGCTCAACCCATTTGTCAACCACTGACATTTCATAAGTGCTCAAAATGTGCCATACACTGTGCTGAGCTCCTGACATACATCAGCTCATTTAATCCTGTGACGGCACTGTGGAGTTGATATGCTTTTTTTTCCCCAAGATTTTACTTATTAGAGAGAGAGAGAGAGAGAGAGGGGAGCAGAGGGAAAGGGACAAGCAGACTCCATGCTGAGTGCAGAGCCCGATTTGGTGCTTGATCCCAGGTCCCTGAGATCATGACCTGAGCCAAAGGGAGATGCTTAACTGACAGAGCTACCCAGACATCATGGAATTGGTATTATTATTTTTGTGCTATTGAAGAAAAAACTGAAGTTTTACTTCTTTTTAAAATTTTCTTTCTTTTGGATGGCTTTAACAACTTCTTCTGCCTTAAAATGTACTTTTTAGACTAGATATCCATTTTTAGAATTCCATGCCCCTCGGTTATTTGACTTTAGCCATAGGTGTTGCTTTTGGTTTTGAAATAAATGGAAAAGTAATTTCCTGACACCTTGTATAGCTTGTCTTCTCTGACCTCTGTGCAAAGTTGAAACCATTCTAAAATGTATCCATTACTTTATGTAAATTTCAAATGTTATATTTTTATAACATGAGCACAATAAAGTATTTTATTGTAAAATGTTTCTCTACTTAGTGTTCTTTTACTGATACCACATGGCCCAAAAAACAGTACCAAGCTGGTGCTTTCCTGTGTTATAAAATATCATCCTACTTATCTGTGATGTGGGGCTCCACCCCACACCCCAAAATGGTGAAAGATGTGGTTTGTTCATCCTCCCTGGCCTTTCACAGCCACAGCAGATGGATGTGGTAGACAGTTCTGATGGGTGGTTTTGTGCTGGAATATTCCTTTTTTTAAGATTTTATTTATTTATTTGAGAGAGAGGGAGAATCAGAGAGAGAGAGCACAACAGGCGGGAGGGTCAAAGGGAGAAACAGATGTCTCAGTGAGCAGGGAACCCAATGTGGGGCTCGATTTCCAGACTCCAGGAACATGACCTGAGCCAAAGGCAGATGCTTAAGCGACTAGGCCACCCAGGTCCCTCCATCTCCACCCCCCAGCTGACATTTAAATTCAAGAATGAATTTATTAAAAACCGTATTTATAAAAAAAAACAAAAAACGTATTTATTTATTTGTTTATGTATTTTTAAAGGTTTTATTTATTATCTGAGAGGAGAGAGAGAGAGAGCACAAGCATCGGGAGGGGCAGAGGGAGTGGGAGCAACAGACTCCCTGCTGAGCAGAGAGCAGGAGGTGTGACTGATCCCAGGACCCCGAGATCATGACCTGAGCCAAAACAACCAACTGAGCCACCCATGTGCCCCACTAAATAACTTCAAAATTTGAAAACAGTATAGTAAAACTATTGGTGTGTACTAATTTTATATTGCTGCAGAATAAATAAATAACAACACACCTAGTGCCTTGAAAGAACACCTATTCATTAGCTCATAATTCTATACGTCAGAAAGAAGTTGAGGGGGAGCAATGCTGGGCTGTCTGCTTAGGGTCTCACAGGTCAAAATCAAGACCAACATCAAGTGCTGAGCCTTATCTTAAGGGTCTGAAGAAAAATTCACTTGCAAGCACATTCAGGTTGTTGACAGAATTCAGTCCCCCGTGATTGTAAGAATAAGTCCTACTTCTGTGCTGGCTGTTGGCCAGGACCACTCAGAAGCTGCCTGTGTTCCTTGGTACATGGCCCCTCTATCTTCTAAGGCAGCAGTGAGCAGTGGCTCACTGAATCTTTCTTGTGCTTTTAATTTGTCTCTTACTCTTGTGCCACCAGCCTGAGAAAACTCTCTGCTTCAAAGTGCTCAACTGACTGGGTCAAGCTCACTTGAATAATTTACATATTTTGAGGTCAACTGACTTGGAATTTTAGTTTCCTATACAAAATTCATCCATACCACTACCCAGATTAGGATTTGGTTACAAAACCAAGGGATGGGATTCTTGATAATGGGGTAAGAGAACACGTTTAGAATTCCATCTACCATATGGGGTGTGCAGTTTTTTGGGGTTTGCCTTCTTAGACTTCAAACACACTGGTTTTCTGTGCCTAGAAAGCCATATTCCAGTCTATCTCTTATATTCAGTCATTATTATTCTGTTTATTTTGTCTGTTTGCTATCTTTAGGATCTTGTTGTATTCTCTTTACAGTTAAAACTACTCTAAGAATTTCCCTTGGTGTTTATTAGAGGTCTCAGTAAGTTGAATAGGTATTATATAATAGGGTTTAGGTAAGCATGAATGAATGGAAATGAGTTTTCTAGGATAGAGTAAAATTTAAATAATTTGGGGCTTCGCATATGTGAAAAAATGCAAGCTTAAATGCACTGCAAATATTTCTTTATATTGAGGCTCCTTCCAAAGCTGCTTGATGAAAGCATGGTAGAAATAGACTTCTTGGGGAGGCAGGTGTGGGAAAACTCTTTAACTATTTCACTGGATTTCTATTGCAGTGAATTTGTGTCATGGCTCTTGGAAATTGGAGAGATTCACAGGCCTGAGGAAGATGTACACTTTGGACAAGCATTATTAGAAAATGGAATCACCCACCATGGTAATTATTTTGTTAATTACTAAGTTATTCTCTTTGGCCACCAGTTGGAAGCATCTTGATTCTGTTAATCAATCTGGCTTATAGTAAATGTCTACATTATAGGATGCTTATGTATTTTTAACATTTCAAGTACCTAATATATATAGAACTGCAGTTCTGGGAATTTTGTGGAGTATGGGTTTATGGTGATATATTTGTTAATTTTAATGTGAATGGCTATGAAACAGGCAAAAATTTGAAATACGGGTAAGTATTTACCTGGGATAGTGGAGGAAGACATGGCAAGTTCTTTTTAATTTTTTTTATAGATTTTATTTATTTATTTGATAGACAGAGATCACAAGTAGACAGAGAGGCAGGCAAAGAGAGAGGGAAGCAGTCTCCCTGCTGAGCAGGGAGCCCGATGTGGGACTCGATCCCAGGACCCTGAGATCATGACCTGAGCCGAAGGCAGCAGCTTAACCCACTGAGCCACCCAGGCGCCCCGTGGCAAGTTCTAATTGGAGTATTTGGGGCTGCATTATGAGGGAAAGGGCCTCATGTAAGGCATTGTAGAATGAGTAGAACTCTGACAGGGCAGAAGGGAAGAAAACTGAAAACTGTTGGATGTGGGAGATGAGGAGTGAAGAGCAAGATCAGGTTACTGTGAGATTTCTGTCTGGTTGACAGGGATGATTATTCAGAAGGAGCAGGGTGGGAGAAGATAAAGGGTTTTTGTCAGGATCGTTATAAGACATCCACAGGGGAACACCCAGCAAGAGTTTGAAAATGTATGTGTAAAGCTCAGTGTATACAATCGTGGGAATCATTTCAAGAGAGCACCAGTTTCCTGAGAAGATCAGTAACAAAGAAGAATGCAGTGATAATGGGACTGAGAAGTAAAGCTTGAAGAATTTCTAATGCAAAATGTGGGAGAGGAGAAAAAGAGGGAATTATGAATAAACATAGGTATTTGACTAAGCTACTTCAATGTTCTGTTTTTTTTTTTTTTTTTCCCAGTTAGAGTGGGATGAAACTGAACTAGATTCTCCCAGTTTTTCCTCACCATTCTGGGTGCCCTGTGAATTCTACCAAAATAGATCGCTAATCAGACCACTTTTGTCACTTCCAAGATCCCCACCTTCTTCCCAGTTACAACTTCTCCTTCCTTGCTCCTGCTTTTGTCCACCATCCCTATGACACAGCCTGCAGGAAACAGCTGGAGACCTTTTAAAACAAATGTAAGCGCAAAGCATTCTCCTGCTTATAATCATCTCCTGGCATCCCATTACACTCAAAGAAAAGTCTGGAACCTCTTCCTTACTATGGTCCAGATCTCTTACCATGGCCCACAAGGCCCCACATAATAGGGCCCCTGACTTCCTCTGTGAGTTGGCAAATAATGTTGTACCCAGCTCATTACACTGTGGCCCCTGTGGTTTTCTGTCTCTTCCTTAAACACTCTGGGATGAATCTTTGCTCTTGCAATTCTCATTCAGCTATTATTTATTAATTCCTAGTATATACCAGGGAGTTTTCTAGGTGCTGGAGGGACAGCACTGAATGAAATGACAAGAGTCGCAGTATTCATGACTCATGTCTTCAGTGACACTCTTTGAGAATCTTATCCTATTACCATAAACTGTGTTTTTAATTTTTGAAATTATCTTCATGAACTTATCACTCTCTAAATTATCATGCTATTTTATTTGTTTATTTATTATTTCTCTCTTTACTTCCCATATTGATTCTGGCCCCCCATCAAAATAGAAGTACTATAGGAACAGGATACGTGGAGTGCCCATCACATGTGGGTGCTCCATAAATATTTGCTCAGTGAATGAATAAAGGAGTAATTATATTGTTAGTAAATAGATGATAATAGTGATAAATTGTAGGTGATTTTGTACTTGATTCTTTAGCACCGTGAAAACATACCACATATCATCTAGTGTGCTAAAACACATCATCCAAAAATTATAGGTAAAAATGAAAAGATGTTGAGTTAGAGGACTTTCCTCTTGGATGCTTCTCTTTCCTTTCTTCTAACCCCAAGCCCAAATGTATATGTGAGTCAAGAAGGGAATATGTTGTGTTTTGTCCTGCAGTCTACTGAAGCTCAAGTAGGTGGACTATCGAGAGGTTTTACATACAATCATAGACCTTCAGAAATCTGGTGATTCCTTTCTCATTTAGGCTACGTACTTCCAGGAACTATGTCTTCCCAGTAGAGCAAAGAAGGGAAAATCTATGTATGAACTATTTGTTTATTCCTTTCCTTACTGACTCTTTCCTTCATTCTGTGTGTAAGATATTATGCTACCTAGCATAAAATTATCATGTTATGGCCTTTATTTCTTATGGCCTAATAGTTTTAACTATCTTTTTACCTTATTCATCAAGCAATCCAGGTGTTGACATATTTCCTTTCAGAAAGGTAGAAATCCACCAGGATGGGATAATTAACTTTTTGCTGAGAACACTGAGAAGGAAAACTGTATTGGTTAGCAATAGATGCTCTAACAAATTTAAACCTCAGTACAGTCCCATTCTAGAAGGTACATTTTCTCTCAGGTAAAACCAGTCACTGGTGGAGGATGTTGGAGGCACCAGGGTTTTTTGTCCTGGAAGACAGGCTCACTTTCCTTCAGTGCAGGGCTCTTAACAGTCATTTTGAAGGAGTGTTGGAGTTTTTGGATTGTTTGTTTTAAATGGGCCTGTACACTCCATGTTTTCCCTTACATTTGTGTGCATGTCCTTAGATGCAAGTCAGTTCCATGACCACTCCTTATTGCAAGAGAAAATTAGAAAAGTAGTGTAGGTTCATGCCCAAGGGAAATAAAAGCTAAACCAATTTGGTAAACAGCGATCCAATGCCTGTCACTGAAGTATAGCTCTCTGGTCAGTATATAATCTAGGGAATTATACTAAAGCCAGAGTAATTATACAAACGTGACGATGTTAATACTGATATCAGCATATAATAGTCATAAAAATGACTTGTCACTCCACCATTGACTGCTTTTTACCTTTGTCAAATCCCCATTGGACAAATTGGGGTCGGTCTATTTCTGGGTCCTTGATTCTGTTTTACTTAACTATTTTTATTCTGTTGCATTTGTCTATCCCTTCACCAACACCACACACTTTTGATTAATCTAGCTATAGATCTTGAAATTCGGTAGAAGGAATCATTTGGTTTTCTTCTTCAGTTTTATTTCTCTTCTTTTTCTAGGTTCTGAAGCAGAGAGCTTATTGTTTTGAGACGCCTTTTGTTTTTAGACAGGGAGAGACTGAGAAAGAGAGAGAGACAGGGAAGGGGTGCAGAGAGAGAGAGAGAGAGAGAGAGAGAGAGAGAGACAGGGAAGGGGTACAGAGAGAGAGAGAGAGAGAGAGAGAGATTATTAAGCAACCTCCATGCCCAGCACCAGCACAATGCAGCTTCAGTCTCACAACCCCGAGTCTGATCATGACCCGAGTCAAAATCAAGAGTTCGACTAACTGAACTAGACACCCATATGCTCCTCCTCCTTTCAAACATATGCACTGAGTGCTCTACATTGTGCTGTTCAATGATTTAGCTGTGTCCCACAAATTTTCATATGTTGTATGTCCATTTTCCTTCACTTCAGTGCATTGAGATTCTAGCTTTGATCTTTGATCATCTAGAATGTTACTTTCTCAGTGTTTGGATATTTGTTATATTTCTCATTTGGATACCTAGTTGGCTTTTTAAAAAAATTTTTTTTTAATATTTTATTTACGTGACAGAGAGAAATCACACCAGACAGAGAGGCAGGCAGAGAGAGAGGAGGAAGCAGGCTCCCACTAAGCAGAGAGCCCGATGCGGGCTGGACCCAAGAACCCTGGGATCATGACCTGAGCTGAAGGCAGAGGCTTTAACCCACAGAGCCACGCAGGCGCCCCCCTAGTTTGCTTTTTAAAAAGAAACTGAGTGGAAGTGTTGGGTCACTATACTGTGCACCCAAAATGCATATTCTGCTGCTTGTTCACTGGAATTTAAATCCAGGCCTTGAAAAAGAAAAGGAACTGTGAACTGTTTTCAAGAGGGAGCTCTATCATCTTCCATTCCCAACAGCGATGCAGGAGCGATCCAGTCATTCCACATGCTGCCTTGCATGGGGTAGTGGGGTCTCTCTCTCCCTCTCAGATGCATTTGTTTTGCATGATGGTGATAGGTGTGCAGTGAGAGCTCATTGGAGTTTGAATTTTAATTTCCTCGATGGCAACTTTTCATGTGATTTCCGTCTATATGCTCTTTGGTAAAGTGTTTCGGTCTTTTGCACAATTTGTTGTTTTTTTTTTTTTTTCTGACTGGATGGCTTGCTTATTTGGGGGTCAACTTTTGAGGTTCTCTACTTGAGAAAGGAGTGCTTTATCAGGTCTGTGGTTTGCACCTATTTTCTCGAGTTTGTAGCTTACCTTTTAAAGTCTTCTTAACAAGGTGTTTCATACAGGACAGACTTCCAATTCTGATTCTTGGATCATGTCTAATGAATCAACTTTTCCTGTATGGAAAATGATTTGATGTCCAGTCGGAGGACTCTTTCCCTAGCTGTCCATTCTGGAAATTGTTTCCCTATAAGATTTATCATTGTACATGTAAGGCGGTGATAAATATTGAGTTAATTAAAAAAATTATTTTTTTTTTCATTTTGAGAGAGTGAGCATGACATGAGCGGGGCTTGGGGTGGAGGGAGAAGGGAAAAGAGCATCCTTAAGTAGGCTCCCCAGTGAGCTTGGAGCCTGATTTTGTCCCGGGACCCTGAGAGCATGACAAGAGCCGAAATTAAGAGCTGGCTGCCTCAGCGACTGAGTCACCCAGGCGCCACGAGTTCAGTTTTGTACAGAGGATGAGACTTCGATTGTGGTCCTCGTCCTCCTCGTCCTCCACCTCCACCTCCTCCTCCTCTCTGCACCTCCATCTTCTTCTCCTCCTTCTTCTTTGTCTCTGGAAGTCCACTTGCTCTAGCACCATTTATTCAAAATGCTGTCACTCCTCCATTGAACTGCTTTTCCCCTTTGTCAGAATCCCATTGACATGTTGGTGGTTGGTCTCTTTCTGGGTTTGATCCTGTTCCACTTATCTATCTTTATACTGTTCCATTTGTCTATACCTTCACCAACACCACACACTCTAGATTACTGTAGCTGTAGATCTTGAAATTGGGTGGAAGAATTCCTTTGGTTTTCTTCTTTAGTTTTATTTTCTCATCTTTTTCTAGGTTCTGACGTGGAGAGCTTATTGTTTTGAGACAGGGAGAAACTGAGAGAGAGAGAGACAGGGAAGAGGTACAGAGAGAGAGAGATAGAGACGGATTATTAAGCAGCCTCCATGCCCAGCACCAGCACAATGCAGGTTCAGTCTCACAACCCCGAGTTTGATCATGACCCGAGTCAAAATCAAGAGCTGGACTAACTGACTGAGCCTCCCAGATGCTCCTCCTCCTTTCTAACATAGGCAGTGATTGCTCTACATGGTGCTGTCCATTGATTGTGCTGTGTCCCACACATTTTCATATGTTGTATGTTCATTTTCCTTCACTTCAATGCATTGAGATTTGATCTTTGATCTTTGATCATCTAGAATGTGACTTTCTCAGTGTTTGGATATTTGTTATCTTTCTCCTTTGGATACCTAGTTTGCTTTTTAAATATTTTTTTTTTTAATGTTGAAATTGTACAACCGAGAAATTGATCGATAGGGTTGTCTTCGTTTCAGGTGTACAATATAGCGATTCCCCTCCCCTACCCCACCTGCTGTCAGCTCCGGTTGCAGGCACTGATGTGCCTTGGACACTCAGGTGCACCTCCCCCACCCCTCCTCCCTTCAGCTCCTGTTGCCAGGCACTGGTTTGCGTTGGAGACGGAACCCTCATAGGGGTTCCAAGCACTTCCTAGTGGCCCAGAAGACACTGGTGATCGGAGACCAAGCCACAAGGCTCTTTGGAGCCAGCTGGGGGCCATACAAATGCCTCCCCACACAGTTCTGGAGCCGCTGTGGGCTGTCCTGGAGCAGCTGTGGGCTGCTGGGTTGGTGATAGACGAACGTTGGCCACATGTGCCACGAGTCTCTGGGTTTCGCTGGGAGATCCTGGTGTGCACTGCAGTGGTGGTGTTCCTGGGAAAGAGTGCACTCAGCTTCCGAAGAAGAAAGTGGCAGTGTGCCCAGAACGAGGAAGTCTCTGGAAAAGGCATGGAGAAGACTGAACCGGACGCACAAGCCCGTGGAGCTGTCGCATCATCCGAGCCGAAGGCCAGTCCTCTCCCGTTCCAGCTTCTTGCTCTGGCTGCCCTGAATCAAGATGCCGGGTATTGGTCAGTGGGAAACACCACGCAACTGCTGAAGGGAGTTCGGGAAAGGCTGTTGAAGAGCCCTCACCAGCTGCCTCCTGAAAATCCCATCTGTGGAGCAGCCCAGGAAGATGGAGAAGCCCTGCTGAGGAAAACACCAGAAGGCTTCAAGGACAGCCGTGATCTGCAGGCAAGTGCAGACCCGCTGGTTCAGGAGATTGGCAGCTGTGGACAGAGAGTGCAGGACGAGGCAGGGCAGGCAGGCAGGCCAGAGCTTCCTGAAGGAGGAGTGCGGCGGCAGGCCAGCGCTGAGGGCCAGAGCCAACAGCACACCCTCAGGCAGATCCTCCTGAAGGGGATGCATGTGCTAGAGCTGCTTGGAGATCATCTGGAAGGTGGGGGCTCAAGGAGGCAGGTGGAGACTGGCTCCTCCTCCCCTGACCACGTGCCCTCAGGCGGGAGCCCCGTGAACCAATTAAAGCCGTCCAGGGCACTGAAGAAGGCACGTCAGAGGAATGAAGAGCTCCCAAGAAACCCAACAAGCCACCAAGCTGAGCCAAGGACCTGTTCACCTACGGAACACCCTCCTGGACGGTGAGATTCCGAAGTTGCGCCTGAAGCTTGAGGCAGACCGAAGCTGTGCGAAGAGCACCTCAGACACCTGGAGAGAAAGATGATGGAGGAGAAGGCACGCTGCCTGCAAGTGAAGAACGAGCTTGCCAAGGTGCGCAGGAAGGCGGATGCTGCCCACTGGCACTTGGGCCTCTATAGGAACATGGCCGCCGACCTGCACCGAGAATGGCAGAAAATCTCCTCCTTGCATGAGCGGGAACGCCTCCTGGTGGAGAAGAGAAGTGAGGAGAGCCAGAAGGCTGTCCTGTGGGCAGAGAGGGAGTTCCAAAGGCTCCAGGCCCAAAACCATTGCCTCAGGCAGAAGCTGGCCAACTCTGGGCCCAAGGTCCAGCCTGTCTCCGGGGGGCCTCCTGCTCCTGCTCCTGCTGTTCCGGGCACAGCCTCCAAATACCCTCAAGGGCCAAAGGCTCCCCTGAAACCCAGGAAGCCCAAGAAGGGAGCAAGGGTGCACTGGCCAGACTCCAAGTTCTCAGGTCCCCTGCAGGTCTGATTCCCTTGCCCAGCAGCCACCAACACTCATAACCAGAGCACAAAAGCTCCTGTGCTTACCCCTTCAGCCATACCCATGGCTCCTTTGACTTGAGATCCACCCCATCCTTTAGCCTGATGCTCCATATTCCCTGGAGCCGTATGAGTGTGAGAGAATATTTTTCAGTGTTCAGCGTAACACAAATAAAAATAAAAATATCCAATGGCTGAGACTACTGCTCCTGAGAATGGATTTGATTAAGGGATTCTATGCCAAGCAAGGGACGGTTTGAAGTGTCTTTTATCGATCCCTTAATCGTCCCAATAACCCAGTGTGTCATGTCTGACTGAGGTTCAGACAGGGGAAACAACTTGCCCCAAGATCACACAGCTAGTGAATTTCAGAGCTCCCGTTCCAAACCAGGGTTGTCTAATGGTCACCTGCTGTGCCAATAACTTCTACTACAATGGCTAGTACTGTTCTTCTTCTTCTTCTTCTTCTCCTTCTCCTTCTCCTTCTCCTTCTCCTTCTCCTTCTCCTTCTCCTTCTTCTTCTTCTTCTCCTTCTCCTTCTTCTTCTTCTTTCTCCTCCTTCCTCCTTCCTCCTTCCTCCTTCTTTCTTCTTCTTTCTTCTTCTTCTTCTTCGTCTTCTTCTTCTTCTTCTTCTTCTTCGGAGAGACAGAAAGGGTGACGGAACACACACACACAAAGGAACGCATACACATGCAGGCGGGGGAGGGGCCGAGTTAGAGAGATTCCTCGACAGGCTTGGGACTCAAGTGCTGAACCAGACGCTGGTCTGGATTTCCCAGATCACGTGATCAGCCCTGAACCGAAATCAGGAGCCAGACACTGAACTGACAGGCACCCTTGGGCAAGGAACTTCTAGGCAAGCTGCTGAAGGATCCCAGAAGGGCTTGGTAAAATGTTCCCCTCGTTCACGTCCTAGGATGTGATGATTCTATGCAAAGATAATAGTGCATATAATATAATCTAACATAATATATAATAATATAAGGATGCAGAGATTATAGTGGTGGCTAGCTGAGGTCAAGTCCCAGCCAAGTAGGGAGGGCAGCCTTTAAGGGTCTCCAACGATTCCCATCTTGGGTACACATCGTTTTGTGTTCCATACTCTACCTCTTGATTCGAGTCAGAACTACTGACTCCCTTGTAAAGGACAGAATGTGGCCAAAGTGATAGGATGTCCCTTCGGAGGTGAGTTGACAAAGAGACTGGTCTCCTCTTGGGCTTGCCCGCCCTCTGTCCCTCCCTCCCTCATCTGTTCCCAGGGAAGCCAGCTGCTCCTTGGGAGCTTTATGCTGGAGAGGCCCACGGGGCAAGGAATGACTATTTCTTGCTTCCAGCCATGGAGGGCCTCTGGCGGCTCACAGCCAGCTGAGTGAGCTCAAAAGCAGACTTACCCCCAACAAGCCCGCAGATGACTGAAGATCCAGAGGCCCTCTTGACTGCAGCCTTGTGAGAGATCCTGAGCCACAGGGACCTGGCTAGTTGCACCTGGATGGCTGGCCCACAGAAACCATATCAGGTTATGAATGTTGTTTTAGGCCCATTGGTTCGGGGAAAACCTTCAAGAAAGACAGGAGTGTGACGCCAAATGTTTGGCTTCTGACCCACCCCCCCTCTCCTGGGGTTGAAATTCCAGGGAAATCAAGAGATGGTAGAAACGCCTGAGAGTTGAGGGTAAACAATGGAAGAGAAAGGACATCTATTCTGATCGCCATGGATCTCTGTGAGAGGACATCCTCCCACTTGATCCTCCTGTGTCGAAGGGTGGGAAATGCAGGAGGAGACACCTGGCAGTGTGGTCCAAGTCGGCTGAGAGCACTCGACCCAGCCCCACAGAGCCTCCTAGAAGGCAGAGAAAGAGCCCAGAAGTTCCCTGGGGCCCCTAGAGAAGGCCCCTAGAGAATGAGATGAGTTGAAAGCCTGGGACCTGGTCGTTGGACTTCTAGACTGGAGGGGAGATGGCCTGTGGAAGGGCCACTGCCCGCAACCCCTGTTGGACCAGACCCCTCCTGTCTGTTTTGGGAGCCTGGGGGTGAATATGAGAATGAATTCATGTAGAAGAGATGGTGTTCTAATGCTTGGTTTCAACTTCTTGAAATCGTTTCAACTTCTTGAAGTCGTTGACATTCCTTTTCTCCTTGTCCCCAGGACCACCATGAATGGGAAGGGGCCTTCAAAGAAGCAAGACGAGAACATCTCTTACAAGGCTGTCCAGTGTCAATATCCAACCACTGCAGTCACTTCTACCCCCTTGGCAGCCCCACTGCTTCCATCAGGACACAGATCCGCTCCTGTACAGGTTTTTGAGCAAACGTAAGTTTGGATTTCTCTCAGAGAAATGCCAAGAGTGCAATGACTGGGGTCCTAGGGTGGTTGCAAGTCTAGTTTTCAGAGGAACTGTGTGGAGGGTTGGGTCACTATACTGTGCACCCGAAAAGCATATTCTACTGCTTGTTCCCTGGAATTTAAATCCGGGCCTTGAAAAAGAAAAGTAACTGTGAACTGTTTTCAAGAGGGAGCTCTATCATCTTCCATTCCCAACAGCGATGCAGGAGCGATTCAGTCGTTCCACATCCTGCCTTGCATTGGGGAGTGGGGTCTCTCTCTCCCTCTCGGGTGCATTTGGTTTGCATCATGCTGATAGGTGTGCAGTGAGAGCTCATTGGAGTTTGAATTTGAATTGCCCCGATGGTAACATTTGATGGGATTTCCATCTGTATACTCTTTGGTAAAGTGTTTCGGTCTTTTGCCCATTTTTTTGTTTTTGTTCTTTTCAGACTGGATGGCTTGCTTCTTTGGGGGTCAACTTTTGAGGTTCTCTCCTTCCGACAGGAGTCCTTTATCAGGTATGTGGTTTGCACCTATTTTCTCCCAGTTTGTTGCTTCCCTTTTGGGTCTTCTTCACAAGGTGTTTCAGACATTACAGACTTCCAATTCTGATTGTTGGATCATGTCTAATGAATCAACTCTTCTTGAACGGAACATGATTTGATGTCCAGTCGGAGGATTCTTTACCTAGCTGTCCATTCTGGACATTTTTTCCCTAGAAGATTTATCATTTTACATAGAAGGCGGTGATTAATTTTGAGTTAATTTAACAAAATTTTTTTTCTTTTTGAGAGAGTGAGCATGCGCATGAGTGGGGCGTGGGGTGGAGGGAGAAGCGAAAAGAGCGTCCTTAAGCAGACTCCCCAGTGAGCTTGGAGCCTGATTTTGTCCCGGGACCCTGAGAGCATGACAAGAGCCGAAATTAAGAGCTGGCTGCCTCAGCGACTGAGTCACCCAGGCGCCACGAGTTCAGTTTTGTACAGAGGATGAGCCTTCGATTGTGGTCCTCGTCCTCCTCGTCCTCCACCTCCACCTCCTCCTCCTCTCTGCCCCTCCCTCTTCTTCTTCTCCTTCTTCTTCTTTGTCTCTGGAAGTCCACTTGCTCTAGCACCATTTCTTCAAAACGCTGTCACTCCTCCATTGAATTGCTTTTCCCCTTTGTCAGAATCCCATTGACATGTTGGTGGTTGGTCTCTTTCTGGGTTTGATCCTGTTCCACTTATCTATCTTTATACTGTTCCATTTGTCTATCCCTTCACCAACACCACACATTTTTGATTACTATAGCTGTATATCTTGAAACTGGGTGGAAGGATTCCTTTGGTTTTCTTCTTTAGTTTTATTTTCTCATCTTTATCTAGGTTCTGACGTGGAGAGCTTATTGTTTTGAGACAGGGAGAGACAGAGAGAGAGAGAGAGAGAGAGAGAGAGAGAGAGACAGACAGGGAAGGGGTACAGAGAGAGAGAGATAGAGACGGATTATTAAGCAGCCTCCATGCCCAGCACCAGCACAATGCAGGTTCAGTCTCACAACCCCGAGTTTTATCATGACCCGAGTCAAAATCAAGAGTTGGACTAACTGACTGAGCCTCCCAGATGCTCCTCCTCCTTTCTAACATAGGCAGTGATTGCTCTGCATGGTGCTGTCCATTGATTGAGCTGTGTCCCACACATTTTCATATGTTGTATGTTCATTTTCCTTCACGTCAATGCATTGAGATTTGATCTTTGATCTTTGATCATCTAGAATGTTACTTTCTCAGTGTTTGGATATTTGTTATCTTTCTCCTTTGGATACCTAGTTTGCTTTTTAAATATATTTTTTTTTAATGTTGAAATTGTACTTCCGAGAAATTGATCGATAGGGTTGTCTTTGTTTCAGGTGTATAAGATAGCGATTCCCCTCCCCTACCCCACCTGCTGTCAGCTCCAGTTGCAGGCACTGATGTGCCTTGGAGACTCAGGTGCACCTCCCCCACCCCTCCTCCCTTCAGCTCCTGTTGCCAGGCACTGGTTTGCGTTGGAGACGGAACCCTCGTAGGGGTTCCAAGCACTTCCTAGTGGCCCAGAAGACACTGGTGATCGGAGACCAAGCCACAAGGCTCTTTGGAGCCAGCTGGTGGCCATCCAAATGCCTCCCCACACAGTTCTGGAGCCGCTGTGGGCTGTCCTGGAGCAGCTGTGGGCTGCTGGGTTGGTGATAGACGAACGTTGGCCACATGTGCCACGAGTCTCTGGGTTTCGCTGGGAGATGCTGGTGTGCACTGCAGTGGTGGTGTTCCTGGGAAAGAGTGCACTCAGCTTCCGAAGAAGAAAGTGGCAGTGTGCCCAGAACGAGGAAGTCTCTGGAAAAGGCATGGAGAAGACCGAACCGGACGCACAAGCCCGTGGAGCTGTCGCATCATCCGAGCCGAAGGCCAGTCCTCTCCCGTTCCAGCTTCTTGCTCTGGCTGCCCTGAATCAAGATGCCGGGTATTGGTCAGTGGGAAACACCACGCAACTGCTGAAGGGAGTTCGGGAAAGGCTGTTGAAGAGCCCTCACCAGCTGCCTCCTGAAAATCCCATCTGTGGAGCAGCCCAGGAAGATGGAGAAGCCCTGCTGAGGAAAACACCAGAAGGCTTCAAGGACAGCCGTGATCTGCAGGCAAGTGCAGACCCGCTGGTTCAGGAGATTGGCAGCTGTGGACAGAGAGTGCAGGACGAGGCAGGGCAGGCAGGCAGGCCAGAGCTTCCTGAAGGAGGAATGCGGCGGCAGGCCAGCGCTGAGGGCCAGCGCCAGCAGCACACCCTCAGCCAGATCCTCCTGAAGGGGATGCATGTGCTAGAGCTGCTTGGAGATCATCTGGAAGGTGGGGGCTCAAGGAGGCAGGTGGAGATGGCTCCTCCTCCCCTGACCACGTGCCCTCAGGCGGGAGCCCCGTGAACCAATTAAAGCCGTCCAGGGCACTGAAGAAGGCACGTCAGAGGAAAGAAGAGCTCCCAAGAAACCCAACAAGCCACCAAGCTGAGCAAGTACCTGTTCACCTTCGGAACACCCTCCTGGACGGTGAGATTCCGAAGTTGCGCCTGAAGCTTGAGGCAGAGACGAAGCTGTGCGAAGAGCACCTCAGACACCTGGAGAGGAAGATGATGGAGGAGAAGGCACGCTGCCTGCAAGTGAAGAACGAGCTTGCCAAGGTGCGCAGGAAGGCGGATGCTGCCCACTGGCACTTGGGCCTCTATAGGAACATGGCCGCCGACCTGCACCGAGAATGGCAGAAAATCTCCTCCTTGCATGAGCGGGAACGCCTCCTGGTGGAGAAGAGAAGTGAGGAGAGCCAGAAGGCTGTCCTGTGGGCAGAGAGGGAGTTCCAAAGGCTCCAGGCCCAAAACCATTGCCTCAGGCAGAAGCTGGCCAACTCTGGGCCCAAGGTCCAGCCTGTCTCCGGGGGGCCTCCTGCTCCTGCTCCTGCTGTTCCGGGCACAGCCTCCAAATACCCTCAAGCGCCAAAGGCTCCCCTGAAACCCAGGAAGCCCAAGAAGGGAGCAAGGGTGCACTGGCCAGACTCCAAGTTCTCGGGTCCCCTGCAGGTCTGATTCCCTTGCCCAGCAGCCACCAACACTCACAACCAGAGCACAAAAGCTCCTGTGCTTACCCCTTCAGCCATACCCATGGCTCCTTTGACTTGAGATCCACCCCATTCTTTAGCCTGATGCTCCATATTCCCTGGAGCCGTATGAGTGTGAGAGAATATTTTTCAGTGTTAAGCATAACACAAATAAAAATAAAAATATCCAATGGCTGAGATTCCTGCTACTGAGAATGGATTTGATTAAGGGATTCTATGCCAAGCAAGGGACGGTTTGAAGTGTCTTGTATCGATCCCTTAATCGTCCCAATAACCCAGTGTGTCATGTCTGACTGAGGTTCAGACAGGGGAAACAACTTGCCCCAAGATCACACAGCTAGTGAATTTCAGAGCTCCCGTTCCAAACCAGGGTTGTCTAATGATCACCTGCTGTGCCAATAACTTCTACGACTATGCCTACTACTTTTCTTCTTCTTCTTCTTCTTCTTCTTTTTCTTCTTCTTCTTCTTCTTCTTGTTCTTCTTCTTCTTCTTGTTCTTCTTCTTTGGAGAGACAGAAAGGGTGACGGCGCACACATACACACACACACACACACACACACACACACACAAAGGAACGCACACACATGCAGGCGGGGGAGGGGCCGAGTTAGAGAGATTCCTCGACAGGCTTGGGACTCAAGTGCTGAACCAGACGCTGGTCTGGATTTCCCAGATCACGTGATCAGCCCTGAACCGAAATCAGGAGCCAGACACTGAACTGACAGGCACCCTTGGGCAAGGAACTTCTAGGCAAGCTGCTGAAGGATCCCAGAAGGGCTTGGTAAAATGTTCCCCTCGTTCACGTCCTAGGATGTGATGATTCTATGCAAAGATAATAGTGCATATAATATAATCTAACATAATATATAATAATATAAGGATGCAGAGATTATAGTGGTGGCTAGCTGAGGTCAAGTCCCAGCCAAGTAGGGAGGGCAGCCTTTAAGGGTCTCCAACGATTCCCATCTTGGGTACACATCGTTTTGTGTTCCATACTCTACCTCTTGATTCGAGTCAGAACTACTGACTCCCTTGTAAAGGACAGAATGTGGCCAAAGTGATAGGATGTCCCTTCGGAGGTGAGTTGACAAAGAGACTGGTCTCCTCTTGGGCTTGCCCGCCCTCTGTCCCTCCCTCCCTCATCTGTTCCCAGGGAAGCCAGCTGCTCCTTGGGAGCTTTATGCTGGAGAGGCCCACGGGGCAAGGAATGACTATTTCTTGCTTCCAGCCATGGAGGGCCTCTGGCGGCTCACAGCCAGCTGAGTGAGCTCAAAAGCAGACTTACCCCCAACAAGCCCGCAGATGACTGAAGATCCAGAGGCCCTCTTGACTGCAGCCTTGTGAGAGATCCTGAGCCACAGGGACCTGGCTAGTTGCACCTGGATGGCTGGCCCACAGAAACCATATCAGGTTATGAATGTTGTTTTAGGCCCATTGGTTCGGGGAAAACCTTCAAGAAAGACAGGAGTGTGACGCCAAATGTTTGGCTTCTGACCCACCCCCCCTCTCCTGGGGTTGAAATTCCAGGGAAATCAAGAGATGGTAGAAACGCCTGAGAGTTGAGGGTAAACAATGGAAGAGAAAGGACATCTATTCTGATCGCCATGGATCTCTGTGAGAGGACATCCTCCCACTTGATCCTCCTGTGTCGAAGGGTGGGAAATGCAGGAGGAGACACCTGGCAGTGTGGTCCAAGTCGGCTGAGAGCACTCGACCCAGCCCCACAGAGCCTCCTAGAAGGCAGAGAAAGAGCCCAGAAGTTCCCTGGGGCCCCTAGAGAAGGCCCCTAGAGAATGAGATGAGTTGAAAGCCTGGGACCTGGTCGTTGGACTTCTAGACTGGAGGGGAGATGGCCTGTGGAAGGGCCACTGCCCGCAACCCCTGTTGGACCAGACCCCTCCTGTCTGTTTTGGGAGCCTGGGGGTGAATATGAGAATGAATTCATGTAGAAGAGATGGTGTTCTAATGCTTGGTTTCAACTTCTTGAAATCGTTTCAACTTCTTGAAGTCGTTGACATTCCTTTTCTCCTTGTCCCCAGGACCACCATGAATGGGAAGGGGCCTTCAAAGAAGCAAGACGAGAACATCTCTTACAAGGCTGTCCAGTGTCAATATCCAACCACTGCAGTCACTTCTACCCCCTTGGCAGCCCCACTGCTTCCATCAGGACACAGATCCGCTCCTGTACAGGTTTTTGAGCAAACGTAAGTTTGGATTTCTCTCAGAGAAATGCCAAGAGTGCAATGACTGGGGTCCTAGGGTGGTTGCAAGTCTAGTTTTCAGAGGAACTGTGTGGAGGGTTGGGTCACTATACTGTGCACCCGAAAAGCATATTCTACTGCTTGTTCCCTGGAATTTAAATCCAGGCCTTGAAAAAGAAAAGTAACTGTGAACTGTTTTCAAGAGGGAGCTCTATCATCTTCCATTCCCAACAGCGATGCAGGAGCGATTCAGTCGTTCCACATCCTGCCTTGCATTGGGGAGTGGGGTCTCTCTCTCCCTCTCGGGTGCATTTGGTTTGCATCATGCTGATAGGTGTGCAGTGAGAGCTCATTGGAGTTTGAATTTGAATTGCCCCGATGGTAACATTTGATGGGATTTCCATCTGTATACTCTTTGGTAAAGTGTTTCGGTCTTTTGCCCATTTTTTTGTTTTTGTTCTTTTCAGACTGGATGGCTTGCTTCTTTGGGGGTCAACTTTTGAGGTTCTCTCCTTCCGACAGGAGTCCTTTATCAGGTATGTGGTTTGCACCTATTTTCTCCCAGTTTGTTGCTTCCCTTTTGGGTCTTCTTCACAAGGTGTTTCACACATTACAGACTTCCAATTCTGATTGTTGGATCATGTCTAATGAATCAACTCTTCTTGAACGGAACATGAGTTGATGTCCAGTCGGAGGATTCTTTACCTAGCTGTCCATTCTGGACATTTTTTCCCTAGAAGATTTATCATTTTACATAGAAGGCGGTGATTAATTTTGAGTTAATTTAACAAAATTTTTTTTCTTTTTGAGAGAGTGAGCATGCGCATGAGTGGGGCGTGGGGTGGAGGGAGAAGCGAAAAGAGCGTCCTTAAGCAGACTCCCCAGTGAGCTTGGAGCCTGATTTTGTCCCGGGACCCTGAGAGCATGACAAGAGCCGAAATTAAGAGCTGGCTGCCTCAGCGACTGAGTCACCCAGGCGCCACGAGTTCAGTTTTGTACAGAGGATGAGCCTTCGATTGTGGTCCTCGTCCTCCTCGTCCTCCACCTCCACCTCCTCCTCCTCTCTGCCCCTCCCTCTTCTTCTTCTCCTTCTTCTTCTTTGTCTCTGGAAGTCCACTTGCTCTAGCACCATTTCTTCAAAACGCTGTCACTCCTCCATTGAATTGCTTTTCCCCTTTGTCAGAATCCCATTGACATGTTGGTGGTTGGTCTCTTTCTGGGTTTGATCCTGTTCCACTTATCTATCTTTATACTGTTCCATTTGTCTATCCCTTCACCAACACCACACATTTTTGATTACTATAGCTGTATATCTTGAAACTGGGTGGAAGGATTCCTTTGGTTTTCTTCTTTAGTTTTATTTTCTCATCTTTATCTAGGTTCTGACGTGGAGAGCTTATTGTTTTGAGACAGGGAGAGACAGAGAGAGAGAGAGAGAGAGAGAGAGAGAGAGAGACAGACAGGGAAGGGGTACAGAGAGAGAGAGATAGAGACGGATTATTAAGCAGCCTCCATGCCCAGCACCAGCACAATGCAGGTTCAGTCTCACAACCCCGAGTTTGATCATGACCCGAGTCAAAATCAAGAGTTGGACTAACTGACTGAGCCTCCCAGATGCTCCTCCTCCTTTCTAACATAGGCAGTGATTGCTCTGCATGGTGCTGTCCATTGATTGAGCTGTGTCCCACACATTTTCATATGTTGTATGTTCATTTTCCTTCACGTCAATGCATTGAGATTTGATCTTTGATCTTTGATCATCTAGAATGTTACTTTCTCAGTGTTTGGATATTTGTTATCTTTCTCCTTTGGATACCTAGTTTGCTTTTTAAATATATTTTTTTTTAATGTTGAAATTGTACTTCCGAGAAATTGATCGATAGGGTTGTCTTTGTTTCAGGTGTATAAGATAGCGATTCCCCTCCCCTACCCCACCTGCTGTCAGCTCCAGTTGCAGGCACTGATGTGCCTTGGAGACTCAGGTGCACCTCCCCCACCCCTCCTCCCTTCAGCTCCTGTTGCCAGGCACTGGTTTGCGTTGGAGACGGAACCCTCGTAGGGGTTCCAAGCACTTCCTAGTGGCCCAGAAGACACTGGTGATCGGAGACCAAGCCACAAGGCTCTTTGGAGCCAGCTGGTGGCCATCCAAATGCCTCCCCACACAGTTCTGGAGCCGCTGTGGGCTGTCCTGGAGCAGCTGTGGGCTGCTGGGTTGGTGATAGACGAACGTTGGCCACATGTGCCACGAGTCTCTGGGTTTCGCTGGGAGATGCTGGTGTGCACTGCAGTGGTGGTGTTCCTGGGAAAGAGTGCACTCAGCTTCCGAAGAAGAAAGTGGCAGTGTGCCCAGAACGAGGAAGTCTCTGGAAAAGGCATGGAGAAGACCGAACCGGACGCACAAGCCCGTGGAGCTGTCGCATCATCCGAGCCGAAGGCCAGTCCTCTCCCGTTCCAGCTTCTTGCTCTGGCTGCCCTGAATCAAGATGCCGGGTATTGGTCAGTGGGAAACACCACGCAACTGCTGAAGGGAGTTCGGGAAAGGCTGTTGAAGAGCCCTCACCAGCTGCCTCCTGAAAATCCCATCTGTGGAGCAGCCCAGGAAGATGGAGAAGCCCTGCTGAGGAAAACACCAGAAGGCTTCAAGGACAGCCGTGATCTGCAGGCAAGTGCAGACCCGCTGGTTCAGGAGATTGGCAGCTGTGGACAGAGAGTGCAGGACGAGGCAGGGCAGGCAGGCAGGCCAGAGCTTCCTGAAGGAGGAATGCGGCGGCAGGCCAGCGCTGAGGGCCAGCGCCAGCAGCACACCCTCAACCAGATCCTCCTGAAGGGGATGCATGTGCTAGAGCTGCTTGGAGATCATCTGGAAGGTGGGGGCTCAAGGAGGCAGGTGGAGATGGCTCCTCCTCCCCTGACCACGTGCCCTCAGGCGGGAGCCCCGTGAACCAATTAAAGCCGTCCAGGGCACTGAAGAAGGCACGTCAGAGGAAAGAAGAGCTCCCAAGAAACCCAACAAGCCACCAAGCTGAGCAAGTACCTGTTCACCTTCGGAACACCCTCCTGGACGGTGAGATTCTGAAGTTGCGCCTGAAGCTTGAGGCAGAGACGAAGCTGTGCGAAGAGCACCTCAGACACCTGGAGAGGAAGATGATGGAGGAGAAGGCACGCTGCCTGCAAGTGAAGAACGAGCTTGCCAAGGTGCGCAGGAAGGCGGATGCTGCCCACTGGCACTTGGGCCTCTATAGGAACATGGCCGCCGACCTGCACCGAGAATGGCAGAAAATCTCCTCCTTGCATGAGCGGGAACGCCTCCTGGTGGAGAAGAGAAGTGAGGAGAGCCAGAAGGCTGTCCTGTGGGCAGAGAGGGAGTTCCAAAGGCTCCAGGCCCAAAACCATTGCCTCAGGCAGAAGCTGGCCAACTCTGGGCCCAAGGTCCAGCCTGTCTCCGGGGGGCCTCCTGCTCCTGCTCCTGCTGTTCCGGGCACAGCCTCCAAATACCCTCAAGCGCCAAAGGCTCCCCTGAAACCCAGGAAGCCCAAGAAGGGAGCAAGGGTGCACTGGCCAGACTCCAAGTTCTCGGGTCCCCTGCAGGTCTGATTCCCTTGCCCAGCAGCCACCAACACTCACAACCAGAGCACAAAAGCTCCTGTGCTTACCCCTTCAGCCATACCCATGGCTCCTTTGACTTGAGATCCACCCCATTCTTTAGCCTGATGCTCCATATTCCCTGGAGCCGTATGAGTGTGAGAGAATATTTTTCAGTGTTAAGCATAACACAAATAAAAATAAAAATATCCAATGGCTGAGATTCCTGCTACTGAGAATGGATTTGATTAAGGGATACTATGCCAAGCAAGGGACGGTTTGAAGTGTCTTGTATCGATCCCTTAATCGTCCCAATAACCCAGTGTGTCATGTCTGACTGAGGTTCAGACAGGGGAAACAACTTGCCCCAAGATCACACAGCTAGTGAATTTCAGAGCTCCCGTTCCAAACCAGGGTTGTCTAATGATCACCTGCTGTGCCAATAACTTCTACGACTATGCCTACTACTTTTCTTCTTCTTCTTCTTCTTCTTCTTTTTCTTCTTCTTCTTCTTCTTCTTGTTCTTCTTCTTCTTCTTGTTCTTCTTCTTTGGAGAGACAGAAAGGGTGACGGCGCACACATACACACACACACACACACACACACACACACACAAAGGAACGCACACACATGCAGGCGGGGGAGGGGCCGAGTTAGAGAGATTCCTCGACAGGCTTGGGACTCAAGTGCTGAACCAGACGCTGGTCTGGATTTCCCAGATCACGTGATCAGCCCTGAACCGAAATCAGGAGCCAGACACTGAACTGACAGGCACCCTTGGGCAAGGAACTTCTAGGCAAGCTGCTGAAGGATCCCAGAAGGGCTTGGTAAAATGTTCCCCTCGTTCACGTCCTAGGATGTGATGATTCTATGCAAAGATAATAGTGCATATAATATAATCTAACATAATATATAATAATATAAGGATGCAGAGATTATAGTGGTGGCTAGCTGAGGTCAAGTCCCAGCCAAGTAGGGAGGGCAGCCTTTAAGGGTCTCCAACGATTCCCATCTTGGGTACACATCGTTTTGTGTTCCATACTCTACCTCTTGATTCGAGTCAGAACTACTGACTCCCTTGTAAAGGACAGAATGTGGCCAAAGTGATAGGATGTCCCTTCGGAGGTGAGTTGACAAAGAGACTGGTCTCCTCTTGGGCTTGCCCGCCCTCTGTCCCTCCCTCCCTCATCTGTTCCCAGGGAAGCCAGCTGCTCCTTGGGAGCTTTATGCTGGAGAGGCCCACGGGGCAAGGAATGACTATTTCTTGCTTCCAGCCATGGAGGGCCTCTGGCGGCTCACAGCCAGCTGAGTGAGCTCAAAAGCAGACTTACCCCCAACAAGCCCGCAGATGACTGAAGATCCAGAGGCCCTCTTGACTGCAGCCTTGTGAGAGATCCTGAGCCACAGGGACCTGGCTAGTTGCACCTGGATGGCTGGCCCACAGAAACCATATCAGGTTATGAATGTTGTTTTAGGCCCATTGGTTCGGGGAAAACCTTCAAGAAAGACAGGAGTGTGACGCCAAATGTTTGGCTTCTGACCCACCCCCCCTCTCCTGGGGTTGAAATTCCAGGGAAATCAAGAGATGGTAGAAACGCCTGAGAGTTGAGGGTAAACAATGGAAGAGAAAGGACATCTATTCTGATCGCCATGGATCTCTGTGAGAGGACATCCTCCCACTTGATCCTCCTGTGTCGAAGGGTGGGAAATGCAGGAGGAGACACCTGGCAGTGTGGTCCAAGTCGGCTGAGAGCACTCGACCCAGCCCCACAGAGCCTCCTAGAAGGCAGAGAAAGAGCCCAGAAGTTCCCTGGGGCCCCTAGAGAAGGCCCCTAGAGAATGAGATGAGTTGAAAGCCTGGGACCTGGTCGTTGGACTTCTAGACTGGAGGGGAGATGGCCTGTGGAAGGGCCACTGCCCGCAACCCCTGTTGGACCAGACCCCTCCTGTCTGTTTTGGGAGCCTGGGGGTGAATATGAGAATGAATTCATGTAGAAGAGATGGTGTTCTAATGCTTGGTTTCAACTTCTTGAAATCGTTTCAACTTCTTGAAGTCGTTGACATTCCTTTTCTCCTTGTCCCCAGGACCACCATGAATGGGAAGGGGCCTTCAAAGAAGCAAGACGAGAACATCTCTTACAAGGCTGTCCAGTGTCAATATCCAACCACTGCAGTCACTTCTACCCCCTTGGCAGCCCCACTGCTTCCATCAGGACACAGATCCGCTCCTGTACAGGTTTTTGAGCAAACGTAAGTTTGGATTTCTCTCAGAGAAATGCCAAGAGTGCAATGACTGGGGTCCTAGGGTGGTTGCAAGTCTAGTTTTCAGAGGAACTGTGTGGAGGGTTGGGTCACTATACTGTGCAC
The DNA here is from genome assembly GCF_922984935.1 of Meles meles. Classification (NCBI taxonomy): domain Eukaryota; kingdom Metazoa; phylum Chordata; class Mammalia; order Carnivora; family Mustelidae; genus Meles; species Meles meles. The sequence continues at coordinate 79,597,082 of NC_060066.1, forward strand.
CCGAAAAGCATATTCTACTGCTTGTTCCCTGGAATTTAAATCCAGGCCTTGAAAAAGAAAAGTAACTGTGAACTGTTTTCAAGAGGGAGCTCTATCATCTTCCATTCCCAACAGCGATGCAGGAGCGATTCAGTCGTTCCACATCCTGCCTTGCATTGGGGAGTGGGGTCTCTCTCTCCCTCTCGGGTGCATTTGGTTTGCATCATGCTGATAGGTGTGCAGTGAGAGCTCATTGGAGTTTGAATTTGAATTGCCCCGATGGTAACATTTGATGGGATTTCCATCTGTATACTCTTTGGTAAAGTGTTTCGGTCTTTTGCCCATTTTTTTGTTTTTGTTCTTTTCAGACTGGATGGCTTGCTTCTTTGGGGGTCAACTTTTGAGGTTCTCTCCTTCCGACAGGAGTCCTTTATCAGGTATGTGGTTTGCACCTATTTTCTCCCAGTTTGTTGCTTCCCTTTTGGGTCTTCTTCACAAGGTGTTTCACACATTACAGACTTCCAATTCTGATTGTTGGATCATGTCTAATGAATCAACTCTTCTTGAACGGAACATGATTTGATGTCCAGTCGGAGGATTCTTTACCTAGCTGTCCATTCTGGACATTTTTTCCCTAGAAGATTTATCATTTTACATAGAAGGCGGTGATTAATTTTGAGTTAATTTAACAAAATTTTTTTTCTTTTTGAGAGAGTGAGCATGCGCATGAGTGGGGCGTGGGGTGGAGGGAGAAGCGAAAAGAGCGTCCTTAAGCAGACTCCCCAGTGAGCTTGGAGCCTGATTTTGTCCCGGGACCCTGAGAGCATGACAAGAGCCGAAATTAAGAGCTGGCTGCCTCAGCGACTGAGTCACCCAGGCGCCACGAGTTCAGTTTTGTACAGAGGATGAGCCTTCGATTGTGGTCCTCGTCCTCCTCGTCCTCCACCTCCACCTCCTCCTCCTCTCTGCCCCTCCCTCTTCTTCTTCTCCTTCTTCTTCTTTGTCTCTGGAAGTCCACTTGCTCTAGCACCATTTCTTCAAAACGCTGTCACTCCTCCATTGAATTGCTTTTCCCCTTTGTCAGAATCCCATTGACATGTTGGTGGTTGGTCTCTTTCTGGGTTTGATCCTGTTCCACTTATCTATCTTTATACTGTTCCATTTGTCTATCCCTTCACCAACACCACACATTTTTGATTACTATAGCTGTATATCTTGAAACTGGGTGGAAGGATTCCTTTGGTTTTCTTCTTTAGTTTTATTTTCTCATCTTTATCTAGGTTCTGACGTGGAGAGCTTATTGTTTTGAGACAGGGAGAGACAGAGAGAGAGAGAGAGAGAGAGAGAGAGAGAGAGACAGACAGGGAAGGGGTACAGAGAGAGAGAGATAGAGACGGATTATTAAGCAGCCTCCATGCCCAGCACCAGCACAATGCAGGTTCAGTCTCACAACCCCGAGTTTTATCATGACCCGAGTCAAAATCAAGAGTTGGACTAACTGACTGAGCCTCCCAGATGCTCCTCCTCCTTTCTAACATAGGCAGTGATTGCTCTGCATGGTGCTGTCCATTGATTGAGCTGTGTCCCACACATTTTCATATGTTGTATGTTCATTTTCCTTCACGTCAATGCATTGAGATTTGATCTTTGATCTTTGATCATCTAGAATGTTACTTTCTCAGTGTTTGGATATTTGTTATCTTTCTCCTTTGGATACCTAGTTTGCTTTTTAAATATATTTTTTTTTAATGTTGAAATTGTACTTCCGAGAAATTGATCGATAGGGTTGTCTTTGTTTCAGGTGTATAAGATAGCGATTCCCCTCCCCTACCCCACCTGCTGTCAGCTCCAGTTGCAGGCACTGATGTGCCTTGGAGACTCAGGTGCACCTCCCCCACCCCTCCTCCCTTCAGCTCCTGTTGCCAGGCACTGGTTTGCGTTGGAGACGGAACCCTCGTAGGGGTTCCAAGCACTTCCTAGTGGCCCAGAAGACACTGGTGATCGGAGACCAAGCCACAAGGCTCTTTGGAGCCAGCTGGTGGCCATCCAAATGCCTCCCCACACAGTTCTGGAGCCGCTGTGGGCTGTCCTGGAGCAGCTGTGGGCTGCTGGGTTGGTGATAGACGAACGTTGGCCACATGTGCCACGAGTCTCTGGGTTTCGCTGGGAGATGCTGGTGTGCACTGCAGTGGTGGTGTTCCTGGGAAAGAGTGCACTCAGCTTCCGAAGAAGAAAGTGGCAGTGTGCCCAGAACGAGGAAGTCTCTGGAAAAGGCATGGAGAAGACCGAACCGGACGCACAAGCCCGTGGAGCTGTCGCATCATCCGAGCCGAAGGCCAGTCCTCTCCCGTTCCAGCTTCTTGCTCTGGCTGCCCTGAATCAAGATGCCGGGTATTGGTCAGTGGGAAACACCACGCAACTGCTGAAGGGAGTTCGGGAAAGGCTGTTGAAGAGCCCTCACCAGCTGCCTCCTGAAAATCCCATCTGTGGAGCAGCCCAGGAAGATGGAGAAGCCCTGCTGAGGAAAACACCAGAAGGCTTCAAGGACAGCCGTGATCTGCAGGCAAGTGCAGACCCGCTGGTTCAGGAGATTGGCAGCTGTGGACAGAGAGTGCAGGACGAGGCAGGGCAGGCAGGCAGGCCAGAGCTTCCTGAAGGAGGAATGCGGCGGCAGGACAGCGCTGAGGGCCAGCGCCAGCAGCATACCCTCAGCCAGATCCTCCTGAAGGGGATGCATGTGCTAGAGCTGCTTGGAGATCATCTGGAAGGTGGGGGCTCAAGGAGGCAGGTGGAGATGGCTCCTCCTCCCCTGACCACGTGCCCTCAGGCGGGAGCCCCGTGAACCAATTAAAGCCGTCCAGGGCACTGAAGAAGGCACGTCAGAGGAAAGAAGAGCTCCCAAGAAACCCAACAAGCCACCAAGCTGAGCAAGTACCTGTTCACCTTCGGAACACCCTCCTGGACGGTGAGATTCCGAAGTTGCGCCTGAAGCTTGAGGCAGAGACGAAGCTGTGCGAAGAGCACCTCAGACACCTGGAGAGGAAGATGATGGAGGAGAAGGCACGCTGCCTGCAAGTGAAGAACGAGCTTGCCAAGGTGCGCAGGAAGGCGGATGCTGCCCACTGGCACTTGGGCCTCTATAGGAACATGGCCGCCGACCTGCACCGAGAATGGCAGAAAATCTCCTCCTTGCATGAGCGGGAACGCCTCCTGGTGGAGAAGAGAAGTGAGGAGAGCCAGAAGGCTGTCCTGTGGGCAGAGAGGGAGTTCCAAAGGCTCCAGGCCCAAAACCATTGCCTCAGGCAGAAGCTGGCCAACTCTGGGCCCAAGGTCCAGCCTGTCTCCGGGGGGCCTCCTGCTCCTGCTCCTGCTGTTCCGGGCACAGCCTCCAAATACCCTCAAGCGCCAAAGGCTCCCCTGAAACCCAGGAAGCCCAAGAAGGGAGCAAGGGTGCACTGGCCAGACTCCAAGTTCTCGGGTCCCCTGCAGGTCTGATTCCCTTGCCCAGCAGCCACCAACACTCACAACCAGAGCACAAAAGCTCCTGTGCTTACCCCTTCAGCCATACCCATGGCTCCTTTGACTTGAGATCCACCCCATTCTTTAGCCTGATGCTCCATATTCCCTGGAGCCGTATGAGTGTGAGAGAATATTTTTCAGTGTTAAGCATAACACAAATAAAAATAAAAATATCCAATGGCTGAGATTCCTGCTACTGAGAATGGATTTGATTAAGGGATTCTATGCCAAGCAAGGGACGGTTTGAAGTGTCTTGTATCGATCCCTTAATCGTCCCAATAACCCAGTGTGTCATGTCTGACTGAGGTTCAGACAGGGGAAACAACTTGCCCCAAGATCACACAGCTAGTGAATTTCAGAGCTCCCGTTCCAAACCAGGGTTGTCTAATGATCACCTGCTGTGCCAATAACTTCTACGACTATGCCTACTACTTTTCTTCTTCTTCTTCTTCTTCTTCTTCTTTTTCTTCTTCTTCTTCTTCTTCTTGTTCTTCTTCTTCTTCTTGTTCTTCTTCTTTGGAGAGACAGAAAGGGTGACGGCGCACACATACACACACACACACACACACACACACACACACAAAGGAACGCACACACATGCAGGCGGGGGAGGGGCCGAGTTAGAGAGATTCCTCGACAGGCTTGGGACTCAAGTGCTGAACCAGACGCTGGTCTGGATTTCCCAGATCACGTGATCAGCCCTGAACCGAAATCAGGAGCCAGACACTGACCTGACAGGCACCCTTGGGCAAGGAACTTCTAGGCAAGCTGCTGAAGGATCCCAGAAGGGCTTGGTAAAATGTTCCCCTCGTTCACGTCCTAGGATGTGATGATTCTATGCAAAGATAATAGTGCATATAATATAATCTAACATAATATATAATAATATAAAGATGCAGAGATTATAGTGGTGGCTAGCTGAGGTCAAGTCCCAGCCAAGTAGGGAGGGCAGCCTTTAAGGGTCTCCAACGATTCCCATCTTGGGTACACATCGTTTTGTGTTCCATACTCTACCTCTTGATTCGAGTCAGAACTACTGACTCCCTTGTAAAGGACAGAATGTGGCCAAAGTGATAGGATGTCCCTTCGGAGGTGAGTTGACAAAGAGACTGGTCTCCTCTTGGGCTTGCCCGCCCTCTGTCCCTCCCTCCCTCATCTGTTCCCAGGGAAGCCAGCTGCTCCTTGGGAGCTTTATGCTGGAGAGGCCCACGGGGCAAGGAATGACTATTTCTTGCTTCCAGCCATGGAGGGCCTCTGGCGGCTCACAGCCAGCTGAGTGAGCTCAAAAGCAGACTTACCCCCAACAAGCCCGCAGATGACTGAAGATCCAGAGGCCCTCTTGACTGCAGCCTTGTGAGAGATCCTGAGCCACAGGGACCTGGCTAGTTGCACCTGGATGGCTGGCCCACAGAAACCATATCAGGTTATGAATGTTGTTTTAGGCCCATTGGTTCGGGGAAAACCTTCAAGAAAGACAGGAGTGTGACGCCAAATGTTTGGCTTCTGACCCACCCCCCCTCTCCTGGGGTTGAAATTCCAGGGAAATCAAGAGATGGTAGAAACGCCTGAGAGTTGAGGGTAAACAATGGAAGAGAAAGGACATCTATTCTGATCGCCATGGATCTCTGTGAGAGGACATCCTCCCACTTGATCCTCCTGTGTCGAAGGGTGGGAAATGCAGGAGGAGACACCTGGCAGTGTGGTCCAAGTCGGCTGAGAGCACTCGACCCAGCCCCACAGAGCCTCCTAGAAGGCAGAGAAAGAGCCCAGAAGTTCCCTGGGGCCCCTAGAGAAGGCCCCTAGAGAATGAGATGAGTTGAAAGCCTGGGACCTGGTCGTTGGACTTCTAGACTGGAGGGGAGATGGCCTGTGGAAGGGCCACTGCCCGCAACCCCTGTTGGACCAGACCCCTCCTGTCTGTTTTGGGAGCCTGGGGGTGAATATGAGAATGAATTCATGTAGAAGAGATGGTGTTCTAATGCTTGGTTTCAACTTCTTGAAATCGTTTCAACTTCTTGAAGTCGTTGACATTCCTTTTCTCCTTGTCCCCAGGACCACCATGAATGGGAAGGGGCCTTCAAAGAAGCAAGACGAGAATATCTCTTACAAGGCTGTCCAGTGTCAATATCCAACCACTGCAGTCACTTCTACCCCCTTGGCAGCCCCACTGCTTCCATCAGGACACAGATCCGCTCCTGTACAGGTTTTTGAGCAAACGTAAGTTTGGATTTCTCTCAGAGAAATGCCAAGAGTGCAATGACTGGGGTCCTAGGGTGGTTGCAAGTCTAGTTTTCAGAGGAACTGTGTGGAGGGTTGGGTCACTATACTGTGCACCCGAAAAGCATATTCTACTGCTTGTTCCCTGGAATTTAAATCCAGGCCTTGAAAAAGAAAAGTAACTGTGAACTGTTTTCAAGAGGGAGCTCTATCATCTTCCATTCCCAACAGCGATGCAGGAGCGATTCAGTCGTTCCACATCCTGCCTTGCATTGGGGAGTGGGGTCTCTCTCTCCCTCTCGGGTGCATTTGGTTTGCATCATGCTGATAGGTGTGCAGTGAGAGCTCATTGGAGTTTGAATTTGAATTGCCCCGATGGTAACATTTGATGGGATTTCCATCTGTATACTCTTTGGTAAAGTGTTTCGGTCTTTTGCCCATTTTTTTGTTTTTGTTCTTTTCAGACTGGATGGCTTGCTTCTTTGGGGGTCAACTTTTGAGGTTCTCTCCTTCCGACAGGAGTCCTTTATCAGGTATGTGGTTTGCACCTATTTTCTCCCAGTTTGTTGCTTCCCTTTTGGGTCTTCTTCACAAGGTGTTTCACACATTACAGACTTCCAATTCTGATTGTTGGATCATGTCTAATGAATCAACTCTTCTTGAACGGAACATGATTTGATGTCCAGTCGGAGGATTCTTTACCTAGCTGTCCATTCTGGACATTTTTTCCCTAGAAGATTTATCATTTTACATAGAAGGCGGTGATTAATTTTGAGTTAATTTAACAAAATTTTTTTTCTTTTTGAGAGAGTGAGCATGCGCATGAGTGGGGCGTGGGGTGGAGGGAGAAGCGAAAAGAGCGTCCTTAAGCAGACTCCCCAGTGAGCTTGGAGCCTGATTTTGTCCCGGGACCCTGAGAGCATGACAAGAGCCGAAATTAAGAGCTGGCTGCCTCAGCGACTGAGTCACCCAGGCGCCACGAGTTCAGTTTTGTACAGAGGATGAGCCTTCGATTGTGGTCCTCGTCCTCCTCGTCCTCCACCTCCACCTCCTCCTCCTCTCTGCCCCTCCCTCTTCTTCTTCTCCTTCTTCTTCTTTGTCTCTGGAAGTCCACTTGCTCTAGCACCATTTCTTCAAAACGCTGTCACTCCTCCATTGAATTGCTTTTCCCCTTTGTCAGAATCCCATTGACATGTTGGTGGTTGGTCTCTTTCTGGGTTTGATCCTGTTCCACTTATCTATCTTTATACTGTTCCATTTGTCTATCCCTTCACCAACACCACACATTTTTGATTACTATAGCTGTATATCTTGAAACTGGGTGGAAGGATTCCTTTGGTTTTCTTCTTTAGTTTTATTTTCTCATCTTTATCTAGGTTCTGACGTGGAGAGCTTATTGTTTTGAGACAGGGAGAGACAGAGAGAGAGAGAGAGAGAGAGAGAGAGAGAGAGACAGACAGGGAAGGGGTACAGAGAGAGAGAGATAGAGACGGATTATTAAGCAGCCTCCATGCCCAGCACCAGCACAATGCAGGTTCAGTCTCACAACCCCGAGTTTTATCATGACCCGAGTCAAAATCAAGAGTTGGACTAACTGACTGAGCCTCCCAGATGCTCCTCCTCCTTTCTAACATAGGCAGTGATTGCTCTGCATGGTGCTGTCCATTGATTGAGCTGTGTCCCACACATTTTCATATGTTGTATGTTCATTTTCCTTCACGTCAATGCATTGAGATTTGATCTTTGATCTTTGATCATCTAGAATGTTACTTTCTCAGTGTTTGGATATTTGTTATCTTTCTCCTTTGGATACCTAGTTTGCTTTTTAAATATATTTTTTTTTAATGTTGAAATTGTACTTCCGAGAAATTGATCGATAGGGTTGTCTTTGTTTCAGGTGTATAAGATAGCGATTCCCCTCCCCTACCCCACCTGCTGTCAGCTCCAGTTGCAGGCACTGATGTGCCTTGGAGACTCAGGTGCACCTCCCCCACCCCTCCTCCCTTCAGCTCCTGTTGCCAGGCACTGGTTTGCGTTGGAGACGGAACCCTCGTAGGGGTTCCAAGCACTTCCTAGTGGCCCAGAAGACACTGGTGATCGGAGACCAAGCCACAAGGCTCTTTGGAGCCAGCTGGTGGCCATCCAAATGCCTCCCCACACAGTTCTGGAGCCGCTGTGGGCTGTCCTGGAGCAGCTGTGGGCTGCTGGGTTGGTGATAGACGAACGTTGGCCACATGTGCCACGAGTCTCTGGGTTTCGCTGGGAGATGCTGGTGTGCACTGCAGTGGTGGTGTTCCTGGGAAAGAGTGCACTCAGCTTCCGAAGAAGAAAGTGGCAGTGTGCCCAGAACGAGGAAGTCTCTGGAAAAGGCATGGAGAAGACCGAACCGGACGCACAAGCCCGTGGAGCTGTCGCATCATCCGAGCCGAAGGCCAGTCCTCTCCCGTTCCAGCTTCTTGCTCTGGCTGCCCTGAATCAAGATGCCGGGTATTGGTCAGTGGGAAACACCACGCAACTGCTGAAGGGAGTTCGGGAAAGGCTGTTGAAGAGCCCTCACCAGCTGCCTCCTGAAAATCCCATCTGTGGAGCAGCCCAGGAAGATGGAGAAGCCCTGCTGAGGAAAACACCAGAAGGCTTCAAGGACAGCCGTGATCTGCAGGCAAGTGCAGACCCGCTGGTTCAGGAGATTGGCAGCTGTGGACAGAGAGTGCAGGACGAGGCAGGGCAGGCAGGCAGGCCAGAGCTTCCTGAAGGAGGAATGCGGCGGCAGGCCAGCGCTGAGGGCCAGCGCCAGCAGCACACCCTCAGCCAGATCCTCCTGAAGGGGATGCATGTGCTAGAGCTGCTTGGAGATCATCTGGAAGGTGGGGGCTCAAGGAGGCAGGTGGAGATGGCTCCTCCTCCCCTGACCACGTGCCCTCAGGCGGGAGCCCCGTGAACCAATTAAAGCCGTCCAGGGCACTGAAGAAGGCACGTCAGAGGAAAGAAGAGCTCCCAAGAAACCCAACAAGCCACCAAGCTGAGCAAGTACCTGTTCACCTTCGGAACACCCTCCTGGACGGTGAGATTCCGAAGTTGCGCCTGAAGCTTGAGGCAGAGACGAAGCTGTGCGAAGAGCACCTCAGACACCTGGAGAGGAAGATGATGGAGGAGAAGGCACGCTGCCTGCAAGTGAAGAACGAGCTTGCCAAGGTGCGCAGGAAGGCGGATGCTGCCCACTGGCACTTGGGCCTCTATAGGAACATGGCCGCCGACCTGCACCGAGAATGGCAGAAAATCTCCTCCTTGCATGAGCGGGAACGCCTCCTGGTGGAGAAGAGAAGTGAGGAGAGCCAGAAGGCTGTCCTGTGGGCAGAGAGGGAGTTCCAAAGGCTCCAGGCCCAAAACCATTGCCTCAGGCAGAAGCTGGCCAACTCTGGGCCCAAGGTCCAGCCTGTCTCCGGGGGGCCTCCTGCTCCTGCTCCTGCTGTTCCGGGCACAGCCTCCAAATACCCTCAAGCGCCAAAGGCTCCCCTGAAACCCAGGAAGCCCAAGAAGGGAGCAAGGGTGCACTGGCCAGACTCCAAGTTCTCGGGTCCCCTGCAGGTCTGATTCCCTTGCCCAGCAGCCACCAACACTCACAACCAGAGCACAAAAGCTCCTGTGCTTACCCCTTCAGCCATACCCATGGCTCCTTTGACTTGAGATCCACCCCATTCTTTAGCCTGATGCTCCATATTCCCTGGAGCCGTATGAGTGTGAGAGAATATTTTTCAGTGTTAAGCATAACACAAATAAAAATAAAAATATCCAATGGCTGAGATTCCTGCTACTGAGAATGGATTTGATTAAGGGATTCTATGCCAAGCAAGGGACGGTTTGAAGTGTCTTGTATCGATCCCTTAATCGTCCCAATAACCCAGTGTGTCATGTCTGACTGAGGTTCAGACAGGGGAAACAACTTGCCCCAAGATCACACAGCTAGTGAATTTCAGAGCTCCCGTTCCAAACCAGGGTTGTCTAATGATCACCTGCTGTGCCAATAACTTCTACGACTATGCCTACTACTTTTCTTCTTCTTCTTCTTCTTCTTCTTCTTTTTCTTCTTCTTCTTCTTCTTCTTGTTCTTCTTCTTCTTCTTGTTCTTCTTCTTTGGAGAGACAGAAAGGGTGACGGCGCACACATACACACACACACACACACACACACACACACACAAAGGAACGCACACACATGCAGGCGGGGGAGGGGCCGAGTTAGAGAGATTCCTCGACAGGCTTGGGACTCAAGTGCTGAACCAGACGCTGGTCTGGATTTCCCAGATCACGTGATCAGCCCTGAACCGAAATCAGGAGCCAGACACTGACCTGACAGGCACCCTTGGGCAAGGAACTTCTAGGCAAGCTGCTGAAGGATCCCAGAAGGGCTTGGTAAAATGTTCCCCTCGTTCACGTCCTAGGATGTGATGATTCTATGCAAAGATAATAGTGCATATAATATAATCTAACATAATATATAATAATATAAAGATGCAGAGATTATAGTGGTGGCTAGCTGAGGTCAAGTCCCAGCCAAGTAGGGAGGGCAGCCTTTAAGGGTCTCCAACGATTCCCATCTTGGGTACACATCGTTTTGTGTTCCATACTCTACCTCTTGATTCGAGTCAGAACTACTGACTCCCTTGTAAAGGACAGAATGTGGCCAAAGTGATAGGATGTCCCTTCGGAGGTGAGTTGACAAAGAGACTGGTCTCCTCTTGGGCTTGCCCGCCCTCTGTCCCTCCCTCCCTCATCTGTTCCCAGGGAAGCCAGCTGCTCCTTGGGAGCTTTATGCTGGAGAGGCCCACGGGGCAAGGAATGACTATTTCTTGCTTCCAGCCATGGAGGGCCTCTGGCGGCTCACAGCCAGCTGAGTGAGCTCAAAAGCAGACTTACCCCCAACAAGCCCGCAGATGACTGAAGATCCAGAGGCCCTCTTGACTGCAGCCTTGTGAGAGATCCTGAGCCACAGGGACCTGGCTAGTTGCACCTGGATGGCTGGCCCACAGAAACCATATCAGGTTATGAATGTTGTTTTAGGCCCATTGGTTCGGGGAAAACCTTCAAGAAAGACAGGAGTGTGACGCCAAATGTTTGGCTTCTGACCCACCCCCCCTCTCCTGGGGTTGAAATTCCAGGGAAATCAAGAGATGGTAGAAACGCCTGAGAGTTGAGGGTAAACAATGGAAGAGAAAGGACATCTATTCTGATCGCCATGGATCTCTGTGAGAGGACATCCTCCCACTTGATCCTCCTGTGTCGAAGGGTGGGAAATGCAGGAGGAGACACCTGGCAGTGTGGTCCAAGTCGGCTGAGAGCACTCGACCCAGCCCCACAGAGCCTCCTAGAAGGCAGAGAAAGAGCCCAGAAGTTCCCTGGGGCCCCTAGAGAAGGCCCCTAGAGAATGAGATGAGTTGAAAGCCTGGGACCTGGTCGTTGGACTTCTAGACTGGAGGGGAGATGGCCTGTGGAAGGGCCACTGCCCGCAACCCCTGTTGGACCAGACCCCTCCTGTCTGTTTTGGGAGCCTGGGGGTGAATATGAGAATGAATTCATGTAGAAGAGATGGTGTTCTAATGCTTGGTTTCAACTTCTTGAAATCGTTTCAACTTCTTGAAGTCGTTGACATTCCTTTTCTCCTTGTCCCCAGGACCACCATGAATGGGAAGGGGCCTTCAAAGAAGCAAGACGAGAACATCTCTTACAAGGCTGTCCAGTGTCAATATCCAACCACTGCAGTCACTTCTACCCCCTTGGCAGCCCCACTGCTTCCATCAGGACACAGATCCGCTCCTGTACAGGTTTTTGAGCAAACGTAAGTTTGGATTTCTCTCAGAGAAATGCCAAGAGTGCAATGACTGGGGTCCTAGGGTGGTTGCAAGTCTAGTTTTCAGAGGAACTGTGTGGAGGGTTGGGTCACTATACTGTGCACCCGAAAAGCATATTCTACTGCTTGTTCCCTGGAATTTAAATCCAGGCCTTGAAAAAGAAAAGTAACTGTGAACTGTTTTCAAGAGGGAGCTCTATCATCTTCCATTCCCAACAGCGATGCAGGAGCGATTCAGTCGTTCCACATCCTGCCTTGCATTGGGGAGTGGGGTCTCTCTCTCCCTCTCGGGTGCATTTGGTTTGCATCATGCTGATAGGTGTGCAGTGAGAGCTCATTGGAGTTTGAATTTGAATTGCCCCGATGGTAACATTTGATGGGATTTCCATCTGTATACTCTTTGGTAAAGTGTTTCGGTCTTTTGCCCATTTTTTTGTTTTTGTTCTTTTCAGACTGGATGGCTTGCTTCTTTGGGGGTCAACTTTTGAGGTTCTCTCCTTCCGACAGGAGTCCTTTATCAGGTATGTGGTTTGCACCTATTTTCTCCCAGTTTGTTGCTTCCCTTTTGGGTCTTCTTCACAAGGTGTTTCACACATTACAGACTTCCAATTCTGATTGTTGGATCATGTCTAATGAATCAACTCTTCTTGAACGGAACATGATTTGATGTCCAGTCGGAGGATTCTTTACCTAGCTGTCCATTCTGGACATTTTTTCCCTAGAAGATTTATCATTTTACATAGAAGGCGGTGATTAATTTTGAGTTAATTTAACAAAATTTTTTTTCTTTTTGAGAGAGTGAGCATGCGCATGAGTGGGGCGTGGGGTGGAGGGAGAAGCGAAAAGAGCGTCCTTAAGCAGACTCCCCAGTGAGCTTGGAGCCTGATTTTGTCCCGGGACCCTGAGAGCATGACAAGAGCCGAAATTAAGAGCTGGCTGCCTCAGCGACTGAGTCACCCAGGCGCCACGAGTTCAGTTTTGTACAGAGGATGAGCCTTCGATTGTGGTCCTCGTCCTCCTCGTCCTCCACCTCCACCTCCTCCTCCTCTCTGCCCCTCCCTCTTCTTCTTCTCCTTCTTCTTCTTTGTCTCTGGAAGTCTACTTGCTCTAGCACCATTTCTTCAAAACGCTGTCACTCCTCCATTGAATTGCTTTTCCCCTTTGTCAGAATCCCATTGACATGTTGGTGGTTGGTCTCTTTCTGGGTTTGATCCTGTTCCACTTATCTATCTTTATACTGTTCCATTTGTCTATCCCTTCACCAACACCACACATTTTTGATTACTATAGCTGTATATCTTGAAACTGGGTGGAAGGATTCCTTTGGTTTTCTTCTTTAGTTTTATTTTCTCATCTTTATCTAGGTTCTGACGTGGAGAGCTTATTGTTTTGAGACAGGGAGAGACAGAGAGAGAGAGAGAGAGAGAGAGAGAGAGAGAGACAGACAGGGAAGGGGTACAGAGAGAGAGAGATAGAGACGGATTATTAAGCAGCCTCCATGCCCAGCACCAGCACAATGCAGGTTCAGTCTCACAACCCCGAGTTTTATCATGACCCGAGTCAAAATCAAGAGTTGGACTAACTGACTGAGCCTCCCAGATGCTCCTCCTCCTTTCTAACATAGGCAGTGATTGCTCTGCATGGTGCTGTCCATTGATTGAGCTGTGTCCCACACATTTTCATATGTTGTATGTTCATTTTCCTTCACGTCAATGCATTGAGATTTGATCTTTGATCTTTGATCATCTAGAATGTTACTTTCTCAGTGTTTGGATATTTGTTATCTTTCTCCTTTGGATACCTAGTTTGCTTTTTAAATATATTTTTTTTTAATGTTGAAATTGTACTTCCGAGAAATTGATCGATAGGGTTGTCTTTGTTTCAGGTGTATAAGATAGCGATTCCCCTCCCCTACCCCACCTGCTGTCAGCTCCAGTTGCAGGCACTGATGTGCCTTGGAGACTCAGGTGCACCTCCCCCACCCCTCCTCCCTTCAGCTCCTGTTGCCAGGCACTGGTTTGCGTTGGAGACGGAACCCTCGTAGGGGTTCCAAGCACTTCCTAGTGGCCCAGAAGACACTGGTGATCGGAGACCAAGCCACAAGGCTCTTTGGAGCCAGCTGGTGGCCATCCAAATGCCTCCCCACACAGTTCTGGAGCCGCTGTGGGCTGTCCTGGAGCAGCTGTGGGCTGCTGGGTTGGTGATAGACGAACGTTGGCCACATGTGCCACGAGTCTCTGGGTTTCGCTGGGAGATGCTGGTGTGCACTGCAGTGGTGGTGTTCCTGGGAAAGAGTGCACTCAGCTTCCGAAGAAGAAAGTGGCAGTGTGCCCAGAACGAGGAAGTCTCTGGAAAAGGCATGGAGAAGACCGAACCGGACGCACAAGCCCGTGGAGCTGTCGCATCATCCGAGCCGAAGGCCAGTCCTCTCCCGTTCCAGCTTCTTGCTCTGGCTGCCCTGAATCAAGATGCCGGGTATTGGTCAGTGGGAAACACCACGCAACTGCTGAAGGGAGTTCGGGAAAGGCTGTTGAAGAGCCCTCACCAGCTGCCTCCTGAAAATCCCATCTGTGGAGCAGCCCAGGAAGATGGAGAAGCCCTGCTGAGGAAAACACCAGAAGGCTTCAAGGACAGCCGTGATCTGCAGGCAAGTGCAGACCCGCTGGTTCAGGAGATTGGCAGCTGTGGACAGAGAGTGCAGGACGAGGCAGGGCAGGCAGGCAGGCCAGAGCTTCCTGAAGGAGGAATGCGGCGGCAGGCCAGCGCTGAGGGCCAGCGCCAGCAGCACACCCTCAGCCAGATCCTCCTGAAGGGGATGCATGTGCTAGAGCTGCTTGGAGATCATCTGGAAGGTGGGGGCTCAAGGAGGCAGGTGGAGATGGCTCCTCCTCCCCTGACCACGTGCCCTCAGGCGGGAGCCCCGTGAACCAATTAAAGCCGTCCAGGGCACTGAAGAAGGCACGTCAGAGGAAAGAAGAGCTCCCAAGAAACCCAACAAGCCACCAAGCTGAGCAAGTACCTGTTCACCTTCGGAACACCCTCCTGGACGGTGAGATTCCGAAGTTGCGCCTGAAGCTTGAGGCAGAGACGAAGCTGTGCGAAGAGCACCTCAGACACCTGGAGAGGAAGATGATGGAGGAGAAGGCACGCTGCCTGCAAGTGAAGAACGAGCTTGCCAAGGTGCGCAGGAAGGCGGATGCTGCCCACTGGCACTTGGGCCTCTATAGGAACATGGCCGCCGACCTGCACCGAGAATGGCAGAAAATCTCCTCCTTGCATGAGCGGGAACGCCTCCTGGTGGAGAAGAGAAGTGAGGAGAGCCAGAAGGCTGTCCTGTGGGCAGAGAGGGAGTTCCAAAGGCTCCAGGCCCAAAACCATTGCCTCAGGCAGAAGCTGGCCAACTCTGGGCCCAAGGTCCAGCCTGTCTCCGGGGGGCCTCCTGCTCCTGCTCCTGCTGTTCCGGGCACAGCCTCCAAATACCCTCAAGCGCCAAAGGCTCCCCTGAAACCCAGGAAGCCCAAGAAGGGAGCAAGGGTGCACTTGCCAGACTCCAAGTTCTCGGGTCCCCTGCAGGTCTGATTCCCTTGCCCAGCAGCCACCAACACTCACAACCAGAGCACAAAAGCTCCTGTGCTTACCCCTTCAGCCATACCCATGGCTCCTTTGACTTGAGATCCACCCCATTCTTTAGCCTGATGCTCCATATTCCCTGGAGCCGTATGAGTGTGAGAGAATATTTTTCAGTGTTAAGCATAACACAAATAAAAATAAAAATATCCAATGGCTGAGATTCCTGCTACTGAGAATGGATTTGATTAAGGGATTCTATGCCAAGCAAGGGACGGTTTGAAGTGTCTTGTATCGATCCCTTAATCGTCCCAATAACCCAGTGTGTCATGTCTGACTGAGGTTCAGACAGGGGAAACAACTTGCCCCAAGATCACACAGCTAGTGAATTTCAGAGCTCCCGTTCCAAACCAGGGTTGTCTAATGATCACCTGCTGTGCCAATAACTTCTACGACTATGCCTACTACTTTTCTTCTTCTTCTTCTTCTTCTGCTTTTTCTTCTTCTTCTTCTTCTTCTTCTTCTTCTTCTTCTTCTTCTTCGGAGAGACAGAAAGGGTGACGGCGCACACATACACACACACACACACACACACACACACACACAAAGGAACGCACACACATGCAGGCGGGGGAGGGGCCGAGTTAGAGAGATTCCTCGACAGGCTTGGGACTCAAGTGCTGAACCAGACGCTGGTCTGGATTTCCCAGATCACGTGATCAGCCCTGAACCGAAATCAGGAGCCAGACACTGACCTGACAGGCACCCTTGGGCAAGGAACTTCTAGGCAAGCTGCTGAAGGATCCCAGAAGGGCTTGGTAAAATGTTCCCCTCGTTCACGTCCTAGGATGTGATGATTCTATGCAAAGATAATAGTGCATATAATATAATCTAACATAATATATAATAATATAAAGATGCAGAGATTATAGTGGTGGCTAGCTGAGGTCAAGTCCCAGCCAAGTAGGGAGGGCAGCCTTTAAGGGTCTCCAACGATTCCCATCTTGGGTACACATCGTTTTGTGTTCCATACTCTACCTCTTGATTCGAGTCAGAACTACTGACTCCCTTGTAAAGGACAGAATGTGGCCAAAGTGATAGGATGTCCCTTCGGAGGTGAGTTTACAAAGAGACTGGTCTCCTCTTGGGCTTGCCCGCCCTCTGTCCCTCCCTCCCTCATCTGTTCCCAGGGAAGCCAGCTGCTCCTTGGGAGCTTTATGCTGGAGAGGCCCACGGGGCAAGGAATGACTATTTCTTGCTTCCAGCCATGGAGGGCCTCTGGCGGCTCACAGCCAGCTGAGTGAGCTCAAAAGCAGACTTACCCCCAACAAGCCCGCAGATGACTGAAGATCCAGAGGCCCTCTGGACTGCAGCCTTGTGAGAGATCCTGAGCCACAGGGACCTGGCTAGTTGCACCTGGATGGCTGGCCCACAGAAACCATATCAGGTTATGAATGTTGTTTTAGGCCCATTGGTTCGGGGAAAACCTTCAAGAAAGACAGGAGTGTGACGCCAAATGTTTGGCTTCTGACCCACCCCCCCTCTCCTGGGGTTGAAATTCCAGGGAAATCAAGAGATGGTAGAAACGCCTGAGAGTTGAGGGTAAACAATGGAAGAGAAAGGACATCTATTCTGATCGCCATGGATCTCTGTGAGAGGACATCCTCCCACTTGATCCTCCTGTGTCGAAGGGTGGGAAATGCAGGAGGAGACACCTGGCAGTGTGGTCCAAGTCGGCTGAGAGCACTCGACCCAGCCCCACAGAGCCTCCTAGAAGGCAGAGAAAGAGCCCAGAAGTTCCCTGGGGCCCCTAGAGAAGGCCCCTAGAGAATGAGATGAGTTGAAAGCCTGGGACCTGGTCGTTGGACTTCTAGACTGGAGGGGAGATGGCCTGTGGAAGGGCCACTGCCCGCAACCCCTGTTGGACCAGACCCCTCCTGTCTGTTTTGGGAGCCTGGGGGTGAATATGAGAATGAATTCATGTAGAAGAGATGGTGTTCTAATGCTTGGTTTCAACTTCTTGAAATCGTTTCAACTTCTTGAAGTCGTTGACATTCCTTTTCTCCTTGTCCCCAGGACCACCATGAATGGGAAGGGGCCTTCAAAGAAGCAAGACGAGAACATCTCTTACAAGGCTGTCCAGTGTCAATATCCAACCACTGCAGTCACTTCTACCCCCTTGGCAGCCCCACTGCTTCCATCAGGACACAGATCCGCTCCTGTACAGGTTTTTGAGCAAACGTAAGTTTGGATTTCTCTCAGAGAAATGCCAAGAGTGCAATGACTGGGGTCCTAGGGTGGTTGCAAGTCTAGTTTTCAGAGGAACTGTGTGGAGGGTTGGGTCACTATACTGTGCACCCGAAAAGCATATTCTACTGCTTGTTCCCTGGAATTTAAATCCAGGCCTTGAAAAAGAAAAGTAACTGTGAACTGTTTTCAAGAGGGAGCTCTATCATCTTCCATTCCCAACAGCGATGCAGGAGCGATCCAGTCGTTCCACATCCTGCCTTGCATTGGGGAGTGGGGTCTCTCTCTCCCTCTCGGGTGCATTTGGTTTGCATCATGCTGATAGGTGTGCAGTGAGAGCTCATTGGAGTTTGAATTTGAATTGCCCCGATGGTAACATTTGATGGGATTTCCATCTGTATACTCTTTGGTAAAGTGTTTCGGTCTTTTGCCCATTTTTTTGTTTTTGTTCTTTACAGACTGGATGGCTTGCTTCTTTGGGGGTCTACTTTTGAGGTTCTCTCCTTCCGACAGGAGTCCTTTATCAGGTATGTGGTTTGCACCTATTTTCTCCCAGTTTGTAGCTTCCCTTTTGGGTCTTCTTCACAAGGTGTTTCACACATGACAGACTTCCAATTCTGATTGTTGGATCATGTCTAATGAATCAACTCTTCTTGAACGGAACATGAGTTGATGTCCAGTCGGAGGATTCTTTACCTAGCTGTCCATTCTGGACATTTTTTTCCCTAGAAGATTTATGATTTTACATAGAAGGCGGTGATTAATTTTGAGTTAATTTAACAAAATTTTTTTTCTTTTTGAGAGAGTGAGCATGCGCATGAGTGGGGCGTGGGGTGGAGGGAGAAGCGAAAAGAGCGTCCTTAAGCAGACTCCCCAGTGAGCTTGGAGCCTGATTTTGTCCCGGGACCCTGAGAGCATGACAAGAGCCGAAATTAAGAGCTGGCTGCCTCAGCGACTGAGTCACCCAGGCGCCACGAGTTCAGTTTTGTACAGAGGATGAGCCTTCGATTGTGGTCCTCGTCCTCCTCGTCCTCCACCTCCACCTCCTCCTCCTCTCTGCCCCTCCCTCTTCTTCTTCTCCTTCTTCTTCTTTGTCTCTGGAAGTCTACTTGCTCTAGCACCATTTCTTCAAAACGCTGTCACTCCTCCATTGAATTGCTTTTCCCCTTTGTCAGAATCCCATTGACATGTTGGTGGTTGGTCTCTTTCTGGGTTTGATCCTGTTCCACTTATCTATCTTTATACTGTTCCATTTGTCTATCCCTTCACCAACACCACACATTTTTGATTACTATAGCTGTAGATCTTGAAATTGGGTGGAAGGATTCCTTTGGTTTTCTTCTTTAGTTTTATTTTCTCATCTTTTTCTAGGTTCTGACGTGGAGAGCTTATTGTTTTGAGACAGGGAGAGACAGAGAGAGAGAGAGAGAGAGAGAGAGAGAGAGAGAGAGACAGGGAAGGGGTACAGAGAGAGAGAGATAGAGACGGATTATTAAGCAGCCTCCATGCCCAGCACCAGCACAATGCAGGTTCAGTCTCACAACCCCGAGTTTGATCATGACCCGAGTCAAAATCAAGAGTTGGACTAACTGACTGAGCCTCCCAGATGCTCCTCCTCCTTTCTAACATAGGCAGTGATTGCTCTGCATGGTGCTGTCCATTGATTGAGCTGTGTCCCACACATTTTCATATGTTGTATGTTCATTTTCCTTCACTTCAATGCATTGAGATTTGATCTTTGATCTTTGATCATCTAGAATGTTACTTTCTCAGTGTTTGGATATTTGTTATCTTTCTCCTTTGGATACCTAGTTTGCTTTTTAAATATATTTTTTTTTAATGTTGAAATTGTACTTCCGAGAAATTGATCGATAGGGTTGTCTTTGTTTCAGGTGTATAAGATAGCGATTCCCCTCCCCTACCCCACCTGCTGTCAGCTCCAGTTGCAGGCACTGATGTGCCTTGGAGACTCAGGTGCACCTCCCCCACCCCTCCTCCCTTCAGCTCCTGTTGCCAGGCACTGGTTTGCGTTGGAGACGGAACCCTCGTAGGGGTTCCAAGCACTTCCTAGTGGCCCAGAAGACACTGGTGATCGGAGACCAAGCCACAAGGCTCTTTGGAGCCAGCTGGGGGCCATCCAAATGCCTCCCCACACAGTTCTGGAGCCGCTGTGGGCTGTCCTGGAGCAGCTGTGGGCTGCTGGGTTGGTGATAGACGAACGTTGGCCACATGTGCCACGAGTCTCTGGGTTTCGCTGGGAGATGCTGGTGTGCACTGCAGTGGTGGTGTTCCTGGGAAAGAGTGCACTCAGCTTCCGAAGAAGAAAGTGGCAGTGTGCCCAGAACGAGGAAGTCTCTGGAAAAGGCATGGAGAAGACCGAACCGGACGCGCAAGCCCGTGGAGCTGTCGCATCATCCGAGCCGATGGCCAGTCCTCTCCCGTTCCAGCTTCTTGCTCTGGCTGCCCTGAATCAAGATGCCGGGTATTTGTCAGTGGGAAACACCACGCAACTGCTGAAGGGAGTTCGGGAAAGGCTGTTGAAGAGCCCTCACCAGCTGCCTCCTGAAAATCCCATCTGTGGAGCAGCCCAGGAAGATGGAGAAGCCCTGCTGAGGAAAACACCAGAAGGCTTCAAGGACAGCCGTGATCTGCAGGCAAGTGCAGACCCGCTGGTTCAGGAGATTGGCAGCTGTGGACAGAGAGTGCAGGACGAGGCAGGGCAGGCAGGCAGGCCAGAGCTTCCTGAAGGAGGAGTGCGGCGGCAGGCCAGCGCTGAGGGCCAGCGCCAGCAGCACACCCTCAGCCAGATCCTCCTGAAGGGGATGCATGTGCTAGAGCTTCTTGGAGATCATCTGGAAGGTGGGGGCTCAAGGAGGCAGGTGGAGATGGCTCCTCCTCCCCTGACCACGTGCCCTCAGGCGGGAGCCCCGTGAACCAATTAAAGCCGTCCAGGGCACTGAAGAAGGCACGTCAGAGGAAAGAAGAGCTCCCAAGAAACCCAACAAGCCACCAAGCTGAGCAAGTACCTGTTCACCTTCGGAACACCCTCCTGGACGGTGAGATTCCGAAGTTGCGCCTGAAGCTTGAGGCAGAGACGAAGCTGTGCGAAGAGCACCTCAGACACCTGGAGAGGAAGATGATGGAGGAGAAGGCACGCTGCCTGCAAGTGAAGAACGAGCTTGCCAAGGTGCGCAGGAAGGCGGATGCTGCCCACTGGCACTTGGGCCTCTATAGGAACATGGCCGCCGACCTGCACCGAGAATGGCAGAAAATCTCCTCCTTGCATGAGCGGGAACGCCTCCTGGTGGAGAAGAGAAGTGAGGAGAGCCAGAAGGCTGTCCTGTGGGCAGAGAGGGAGTTCCAAAGGCTCCAGGCCCAAAACCATTGCCTCAGGCAGAAGCTGGCCAACTCTGGGCCCAAGGTCCAGCCTGTCTCCGGGGGGCCTCCTGCTCCTGCTCCTGCTGTTCCGGGCACAGCCTCCAAATAACCTCAAGCGCCAAAGGCTCCCCTGAAACCCAGGAAGCCCAAGAAGGGAGCAAGGGTGCACTGGCCAGACTCCAAGTTCTCGGGTCCCCTGCAGGTCTGATTCCCTTGCCCAGCAGCCACCAACACTCACAACCAGAGCACAAAAGCTCCTGTGCTTACCCCTTCAGCCATACCCATGGCTCCTTTGACTTGAGATCCACCCCATTCTTTAGCCTGATGCTCCATATTCCCTGGAGCCGTATGAGTGTGAGAGAATATTTTTCAGTGTTAAGCATAACACAAATAAAAATAAAAATATCCAATGGCTGAGACTCCTGCTACTGAGAATGGATTTGATTAAGGGATTCTATGCCAAGCAAGGGACGGTTTGAAGTGTCTTGTATCGATCCCTTAATCGTCCCAATAACCCAGTGTGTCATGTCTGACTGAGGTTCAGACAGGGGAAACAACTTGCCCCAAGATCACACAGCTAGTGAATTTCAGAGCTCCCGTTCCAAACCAGGGTTGTCTAATGATCACCTGCTGTGCCAATAACTTCTACGACTATGCCTACTACTTTTCTTCTTCTTCTTCTTCTTCTTCTTTTTCTTCTTCTTCTTCTTCTTCTTGTTCTTCTTCTTCTTCTTGTTCTTCTTCTTTGGAGAGACAGAAAGGGTGACGGCGCACACATACACACACACACACACACACACACACACAAAGGAACGCACACACATGCAGGCGGGGGAGGGGCCGAGTTAGAGAGATTCCTCGACAGGCTTCGGACTCAAGTGCTGAACCAGACGCTGGTCTGGATTTCCCAGATCACGTGATCAGCCCTGAATTGAAATCAGGAGCCAGACACTGACCTGACAGGCACCCTTGGGCAAGGAACTTCTAGGCAAGCTGCTGAAGGATCCCAGAAGGGCTTGGTAAAATGTTCCCCTCGTTCACGTCCTAGGATGTGATGATTCTATGCAAAGAAAATAGTGCATATAATATAATCTAACATAATATATAATAATATAAGGATGCAGAGATTATAGTGGTGGCTAGCTGAGGTCAAGTCCCAGCCAAGTAGGGAGGGCAGCCTTTAAGGGTCTCCAACGATTCCCATCTTGGGTACACATCGTTTTGTGTTCCATACTCTACCTCTTGATTCGAGTCAGAACTACTGACTCCCTTGTAAAGGACAGAATGTGGCCAAAGTGATAGGATTTCCCTTCGGAGGTGAGTTGACAAAGAGACTGGTCTCCTCTTGGGCTTGCCCGCCCTCCGTCCCTCCCTCCCTCATCTGTTCCCAGGGAAGCCAGCTGCTCCTTGGGAGCTTTATGCTGGAGAGGCCCATGGGGCAAGGAATGACTATTTCTTGCTTCCAGCAATGGAGGGCCTCTGGCTGCTCACAGCCAGCTGAGTGAGCCCAAAAGCAGACTTACCCCCAACAAGCCCGCAGATGACTGAAGATCCAGAGGCCCTCTGGACTGCAGCCTTGTGAGAGATCCTGAGCCACAGGGACCTGGCTAGTTGCACCTGGATGGCTGGCCCACAGAAACCATATCAGGTTATGAATGTTGTTTTAGGCCCATTGGTTCGGGGAAAACCTTCAAGAAAGACAGGAGTGGGAAGCCAAATGTTTGGCTTCTGACCCACCCCCCCTCTCCTGGGGTTGAAATTCCAGGGAAATCAAGAGATGGTAGAAACGCCTGAGAGATGAGGGTAAACAATGGAAGAGAGAGGACATCTATTCTGATCGCCATGGATCTCTCTGAGAGGACATCCTCCGACTTGATCCTCCTGTGTCGAAGGGTGGCAAATGCAGGGGGAGACACCTGGCAGTGTGGTCCAAGTCGGCTGAGAGCACTCGACCCAGCCCCACAGAGCCTCCTAGAAGGCAGAGAAAGAGCCCAGAAGTTCCCTGGGGCCCCTAGAGAAGGCCCCGAGAGAATGAGATGAGTTGAAAGCCTGGGACCTGGTCGTTGGACTTCTAGACTGGAGGGGAGATGGCCTGTGGAAGGGCCACTGCCCGCAACCCCTGTTGGACCAGACCCCTCCTGTCTGCTTTGGGAGACTGGGGGTGAATATGAGAATGAATTCATGTAGAAGAGATGGTGTTCTAATGCTTGGTTTCAACTTCTTGAAATCCTTTCAACTTCTTGAAATCGTTGACATTCCTTTTCTCCTTGTCCCCAGGACCACCATGAATGGGAAGGGGCCTTCAAAGAAGCAAGATGAGAACATCTCTTACAAGGCTGTCCAGTGTCAATATCCAACCACTGCAGTCACTTCTACCCCCTTGGCAGCCCCACTGCTTCCATCAGGACACAGATCCGTTCCTGTACAGGTTTTTGAGCAAACGTAAGTTTGGATTTCTCGCAGAGAAATGCCAAGAGTGCAATGACTGGGGTCCTAGGGTGGTTGCAAGTCTAGTTTTCAGAGAAACTGTGTGGAGGGTTGGGTCACTCTACTGTGCACCCGAAAAGCATATTCTACTGCTTGTTCCCTGGAATTTAAATCCAGGCCTTGAAAAAGAAAAGGAACTGTGAACTGTTTTCAAGAGGGAGCTCTATCATCTTCCATTCCCAACAGCGATGCAGGAGCGATCCAGTCGTTCCACATCCTGCCTTGCATTGGGGAGTGGGGTCTCTCTCTCCCTCTCGGGTACATTTGGTTTGCATCATGGTGATAGGTGTGCAGTGAGAGCTCATTGGAGTTTGAATTTGAATTGCCCCGATGGTAACTTTTTATGGGATTTCCATCTGTATACTCTTTGGTAAAGTGTTTCGGTCTTTTGCCCTTTTTTTTTGTTTTTGTTCTTTTCAGACTGGATGGCTTGCTTCTTTGGGGGTCTACTTTTGAGGTTCTCTCCTTTCGACAGGAGTCCTTTATCAGGTATGTGGTTTGCACCTATTTTCTCCCAGTTTGTAGCTTCCCTTTTGGGTCTTCTTCACAAGGTGTTTCACACATGACAGACTTCCAATTCTGATTGTTGGATCATGTCTAATGAATCAACTCTTCTTGAACGGAACATGATTTGATGTCCAGTCGGAGGATTCTTTACCTAGCTGTCCATTCTGGACATTTTTTTCCCTAGAAGATTTATCATTTTACATAGAAGGCGATGATTAATTTTGAGTTAATTTAACAAAAATTTTTTTCTTTTTGAGAGAGTGAGCATGCGCATGAGTGGGGCGTGGGGTGGAGGGAGAAGCGAAAAGAGCGTCCTTAAGCAGACTCCCCAGTGAGCTTGGAGCCTGATTTTGTCCCGGGACCCTGAGAGCATGACAAGAGCCGAAATTAAGAGCTGGCTGCCGCAGCGACTGAGTCACCCAGGCGCCACGAGTTCAGTTTTGTACAGAGGATGAGCCTTCGATTGTGGTCCTCGTCCTCCTCGTCCTCCACCTCCACCTCCTCCTCCTCTCTGCCCCTCCCTCTTCTTCTTCTCCTTCTTCTTCTTTGTCTCTGGAAGTCCACTTGCTCTAGCACCATTTATTCAAAACGCTGTCACTCCTCCATTGAATTGCTTTTCCCCTTTGTCAGAATCCCATTGACATGTTGATGGTTGGTCTCTTTCTGGGTTTGATCCTGTTCCACTTATCTATCTTTATACTGTTCCATTTGTCTATCCCTTCACCAACACCACACATATTTGATTACTATAGCTGTAGATCTTGAAACTGGGTGGAAGGATTCCTTTGGTTTTCTTCTTTAGTTTTATTTTCTCATCTTTTTCTAGGTTCTGACGTGGAGAGCTTATTGTTTTGAGACAGAGAGAGAGAGTGAGAGAGAGATAGAGAGAGACAGGGAAGGGGTACAGAGAGAGAGAGAGAGAGAGAGAGAGAGATTATTAAACAGCCTCCATGCCCAGCACCAGCACAATGCAGGTTCAGTCTCACAACCTCGAGTTTAATCATGACCCGAGTCAAAATCAAGAGTTGGACTAACTGACTGAGCCTCCCAGATGCTCCTCCTCCTTTCTAACATAGGCAGTGATTGCTCTACATGGTGCTGTCCATTGATTGTGCTGTGTCCCACACATTTTCATATGTTGTATGTTCATTTTCCTTCACTTCAATGCATTGAGATTTGATCTTTGATCTTTGATCATCTAGAAGGTCACTTTCTCAGTGTTTGGATATTTGTTAGTTTTCTCCTTTGGATACCTAGTTTGCTTTTTAAATATATTTTTTTTAATGTTGAAATTGTACTTCCGAGAAATTGATCGATAGGGTTGTCTTTGTTTCAGGTGTACAATAGAGCGATTCCCCTCCCCTACCCCACCTGCTGTCAGCTCCGGTTGCAGGCACTGATGTGCCTTGGAGACTCAGGTGCACCTCCCCCACCCCTCCTCCCTTCAGCTCCTGTTGCCAGGCACTGGTTTGCGTTGGAGACGGAACCCTCTTAGGGGTTCCAAGCACTTCCTAGTGGCCCAGAAGACACTGGTGATCGGAGACCAAGCCACAAGGCTCTTTGGAGCCAGCTGGTGGCCATCCAAATGCCTCCCCACACAGTTCTGGAGCCACTGTGGGCTGTTCTGGAGCAGCTGTGGGCTGCTGGGTTGGTGATAGATGAACGTTGGCCACATGTGCCACGAGTCTCTGGGTTTCGCTGGGAGATCCTGGTGTGCACTGCAGTGGTGGTGTTCCTGGGAAAGAGTGCACTCAGCTTCCGAAGAAGAAAGGGGCAGTGTGCCCAGAACGAGGAAGTCTCTGGAAAAGGCATGGAGAAGACCGATCCGGACACACAAGCCCGTGGAGCTGTCACATCATCCGAGCCGAAGGCCAGTCCTCTCCCGTTCCAGCTTCTTGCTCTGGCTGCCCTGAATCAAGATGCCGGGTGTTGGTCAGTGGGAAACACCACGCAACTGCTGAAGGGAGTTCGGGAAAGGCTGTTGAAGAGCCCTCACCAGCTGCCTCATGAAAATCCCATCCGTGGAGCAGCCCAGGAAGATGGAGAAGCCCTGCTGAGGAAAACACCAGAAGGCTTCAAGGACAGCCGTGATCTGCAGGCAAGTGCAGACCCGCTGGTTCACGACATTGGTAGCTGTGGACAGAGAGTGCAGGACGAGGCAGGGCAGGCAGGCAGGCCAGAGCTTCCTGAAGGAGGAGTGCGGCGGCAGGCCAGCGCTGAGGGCCAGAGCCAACAGCACACCCTCAGCCAGATCCTCCTGAAGGGGATGCATGTGCTAGAGCTGCTTGGAGATCATCTGGAAGGTGGGGGCTCAAGGAGGCAGGTGGAGACTGGCTCCTCCTCCCCTGACCACGTGCCCTCAGGCGGGAGCCCCGTGAACCAATTAAAGCCGTCCAGGGCACTGAAGAAGGCACGTCAGAGGAATGAAGAGCTCCCAAGAAACCCAACAAGCCACCAAGCTGAGCAAGGACCTGTTCACCTTCGGAACACCCTCCTGGACGGTGAGATTCCAAGTTGTGCCTGAAGCTTGAGGCAGAGCCGAAGCTGTGCGAAGAGCACCTCAGACACCTGGAGAGGAAGATGATGGAGGAGAAGGCACGCTGCCTGCAAGTGAAGAACGAGCTTGCCAAGGTGCGCAGGAAGGCGGATGCTGCCCACTGGCACTTGGGCCTCTCTAGGAACATGACCGCCCACCTGCACCGAGAATGGCAGAAAATCGCCTCCTTGCATGAGCGGGAGCTCCTCCTGGTGGAGAAGAGGAGTGAGGAGAGCCAGAAGGCTGTCCTGTGGGCAGAGAGGGAGTTCCAAAGGCTCCAGGCCCAAAACCATTGCCTCAGGCAGAAGCTGGCCAACTCTGGGCCCAAGGTCCAGCCTGTCTCCGGGGGGCCTCCTGCTCCTGCTCCTGCTGTTCCGGGCACAGCCTCCAAATACCCTCAAGGGCCAAAGGCTCCCCTGAAACCCAGGAAGCCCAAGAAGGGAGCAAGGGTGCACTGGCCAGACTCCAAGTTCTCGGGTCCCCTGCAGGTCTGATTCCCTTGCCCAGCAGCCACCAACACTCACAACCAGAGCACAAAAGCTCCTGTGCTTACCCCTTCAGCCATACCCATGGCTCCTTTGACTTGAGATCCACCCCATCCTTTAGCCTGATGCTCCATATTCCCTGGAGCCGTATGAGTGTGAGAGAATATTTTTCAGTGTTCAGCGTAACACAAATAAAAATAAAAATATCCAATGGCTGAGACTCCTGCTACTGAGAATGGATTTGATTAAGGGATTCTATGCCAAGCAAGGGACGGTTTGAAGTGTCTTGTATCGATCCCTTAATCGTCCCAATAACCCAGTGTGTCATGTCTGACTGAGGTTCAGACAGGGGAAACAACTTGCCCCAAGATCACACAGCTCGTGAATTTCAGAGCTCCCGTTCCAAACCAGGGTTGTCTAATGATCACCTGCTGTGCCAATAACTTCTACTACTATGCCTAATACTGTTCTTCTTCTTCTTCTTCTTCTTTCTTCTTCTTCTTCTTCTTCTTCTTCTTCTTCTTCTTCTTCTTCTTCTTCTTCTTCTTCTTCTTCGAGACAGAAAGGGTGACGGCGCACACATACACACACACACACACAAAGGAACACACACACATGCAGGCGGGGGAGGGGCCGAGTTAGATTCCTCGACAGGCTTCGGACTCAAGTGCTGAACCAGACGCTGGTCTGGATTTCCCAGATCACGTGATCAGCCCTGAACCGAAATCAGGAGCCAGACACTGACCTGACAGGCACCCTTGGGCAAGGAACTTCTAGGCAAGCTGCTGAAGGATCCCAGAAGGGCTTGGTAAAATGTTCCCCTCGTTCACGTCCTAGGATGTGATGATTCTATGCAAAGATAATAGTGCATATAATATAATCTAACATAATATATAATAATAGAAGGATGCAGAGATTATAGTGGTGGCTAGCTGAGGTCAAGTCCCAGCCAAGTAGGGAGGGCAGCCTTTAAGGGTCTCCAACGATTCCCATCTTGGGTACACATCGTTTTGTGTTCCATACTCTACCTCTTGATTCGAGTCAGAACTACTGACTCCCTTGTAAAGGACAGAATGTGGCCAAAGTGATAGGATGTCCCTTCGGAGGTGAGTTGTCAAAGAGACTGGTCTCCTCTTGGGCTTGCCCGCCCTCCATCCCTCCCTCCCTCATCTGTTCCCAGGGAAGCCAGCAGCTCCTTGGGAGCTTTATGCTGGAGAGGCCCACGGGGCAAGGAATGACTATTTCTTGCTTCCAGCAATGGAGGGCCTCTGGCTGCTCACAGCCAGCTGAGTGAGCCCAAAAGCAGACTTACCCCCAACAAGCCCGCAGATGACTGAAGATCCAGAGGCCCTCTGGACTGCAGCCTTGTGAGAGATCCTGAGCCACAGGGACCTGGCTAGTTGCACCTGGATGGCTGGCCCACAGAAACCATATCAGGTTATGAATGTTGTTTTAGGCCCATTGGTTCGGGGAAAACCTTCAAGAAAGACAGGAGTGGGAAGCCAAATGTTTGGCTTCTGACCCACCCCCCCTCTCCTGGGGTTGAAATTCCAGGGAAATCAAGAGATGGTAGAAACGCCTGAGAGATGAGGGTAAACAATGGAAGAGAGAGGACATCTATTCTGATCGCCATGGATCTCTCTGAGAGGACATCCTCCCACTTGATCCTCCTGTGTCGAAGGGTGGCAAATGCAGGGGGAGAAACCTGGCAGTGTGGTCCAAGTCGGCTGAGAGCACTCGACCCAGCCGGACAGAGCCTCCTAGAAGGCAGAGAAAGAGCCCAGAAGTTCCCTGGGGCCCCTAGAGAAGGCCCCGAGAGAATGAGATGAGTTGAAAGCCTGGGACCTGGTCGTTGGACTTCTAGACTGGAGGGGAGATGGCCTGTGGAAGGGCCACTGCCCGCAACCCCTGTTGGACCAGACCCCTCCTGTCTGCTTTGGGAGACTGGGGGTGAATATGAGAATGAATTCATGTAGAAGAGATGGTGTTCTAATGCTTGGTTTCAACTTCTTGAAATCCTTTCAACTTCTTGAAATCGTTGACATTCCTTTTCTCCTTGTCCCCAGGACCACCATGAATGGGAAGGGGCCTTCAAAGAAGCAAGATGAGAACATCTCTTACAAGGCTGTCCAGTGTCAATATCCAACCACTGCAGTCACTTCTACCCCCTTGGCAGCCCCACTGCTTCCATCAGGACACAGATCCGTTCCTGTACAGGTTTTTGAGCAAACGTAAGTTTGGATTTCTCTCAGAGAAATGCCAAGAGTGCAATGACTGGGGTCCTAGGGTGGTTGCAAGTCTAGTTTTCAGAGAAACTGTGTGGAGGGTTGGGTCACTCTACTGTGCACCCGAAAAGCATATTCTACTGCTTGTTCCCTGGAATTTAAATCCAGGCCTTGAAAAAGAAAAGGAACTGTGAACTGTTTTCAAGAGGGAGCTCTATCATCTTCCATTCCCAACAGCGATGCAGGAGCGATCCAGTCGTTCCACATCCTGCCTTGCATTGGGGAGTGGGGTCTCTCTCTCCCTCTCGGGTGCATTTGGTTTGCATCATGCTGATAGGTGTGCAGTGAGAGCTCATTGGAGTTTGAATTTGAATTGCCCCGATGGTAACTTTTTATGGGATTTCCATCTGTATACTCTTTGGTAAAGTGTTTCGGTCTTTTGCCCTTTTTTTTTGTTTTTGTTCTTTTCAGACTGGATGGCTTGCTTCTTTGGGGGTCAACTTTTGAGGTTCTCTCCTTCCGACAGGAGTCCTTTATCAGGTATGTGGTTTGCACCTATTTTCTCCCAGTTTGTAGCTTCCCTTTTGGGTCTTCTTCACAAGGTGTTTCACACATGACAGACTTCCAATTCTGATTGTTGGATCATGTCTAATGAATCAACTCTTCTTGAACGGAACATGAGTTGATGTCCAGTCGGAGGATTCTTTACCTAGCTGTCCATTCTGGACATTTTTTTCCCTAGAAGATTTATCATTTTACATAGCAGGCGGTGATTAATTTTGAGTTAATTTAACAAAAATTTTTTTCTTTTTGAGAGAGTGAGCATGCGCATGAGTGGGGCGTGGGGTGGAGGGAGAAGCGAAAAGAGCGTCCTTAAGCAGACTCCCCAGTGAGCTTGGAGCCTGATTTTGTCCCGGGACCCTGAGAGCATGACAAGAGCCGAAATTAAGAGCTGGCTGCCTCAGCGACTGAGTCACCCAGGCGCCACGAGTTCAGTTTTGTACAGAGGATGAGCCTTCGATTGTGGTCCTCGTCCTCCTCGTCCTCCACCTCCACCTCCTCCTCCTCTCTGCCCCTCCCTCTTCTTCTTCTCCTTCTTCTTCTTTGTCTCTGGAAGTCCACTTGCTCTAGCACCATTTATTCAAAACGCTGTGACTCCTCCATTGAATTGCTTTTCCCCTTTGTCAGAATCCCATTGACATGTTGATGGTTGGTCTCTTTCTGGGTTTGATCCTGTTCCACTTATCTATCTTTATACTGTTCCATTTGTCTATCCCTTCACCAACACCACACATATTTGATTACTATAGCTGTAGATCTTGAAACTGGGTGGAAGGATTCCTTTGGTTTTCTTCTTTAGTTTTATTTTCTCATCTTTTTCTAGGTTCTGACGTGGAGAGCTTATTGTTTTGAGACAGAGAGAGAGAGAGAGAGAGAGATAGAGAGAGAGACAGGGAAGGGGTACAGAGAGAGAGAGAGAGAGAGAGAGAGAGATTATTAAACAGCCTCCATGCCCAGCACCAGCACAATGCAGGTTCAGTCTCACAACCTCGAGTTGAATCATGACCCGAGTCAAAATCAAGAGTTGGACTAACTGACTGAGCCTCCCAGATGCTCCTCCTCCTTTCTAACATAGGCAGTGATTGCTCTACATGGTGCTGTCCATTGATTGTGCTGTGTCCCACACATTTTCATATGTTGTATGTTCATTTTCCTTCACTTCAATGCATTGAGATTTGATCTTTGATCTTTGATCATCTAGAAGGTCACTTTCTCAGTGTTTGGATATTTGTTCGTTTTCTCCTTTGGATACCTAGTTTGCTTTTTAAATATATATTTTTTAATGTTGAAATTGTACTTCCGAGAAATTGATCGATAGGGTTGTCTTTGTTTCAGGTGTACAATAGAGCGATTCCCCTCCCCTACCCCACCTGCTGTCAGCTCCGGTTGCAGGCACTGATGTGCCTTGGAGACTCAGGTGCACCTCCCCCACCCCTCCTCCCTTCAGCTCCTGTTGCCAGGCACTGGTTTGCGTTGGAGACGGAACCCTCGTAGGGGTTCCAAGCACTTCCTAGTGGCCCAGAAGACACTGGTGATCGGAGACCAAGCCACAAGGCTCTTTGGAGCCAGCTGGTGGCCATCCAAATGCCTCCCCACACAGTTCTGGAGCCGCTGTGGGCTGTCCTGGAGCAGCTGTGGGCTGCTGGGTTGGTGATAGATGAACGTTGGCCACATGTGCCACGAGTCTCTGGGTTTCGCTGGGAGATCCTGGTGTGCACTGCAGTGGTGGTGTTCCTGGGAAAGAGTGCACTCAGCTTCCGAAGAAGAAAGGGGCAGTGTGCCCAGAACGAGGAAGTCTCTGGAAAAGGCATGGAGAAGACCGAACCGGACGCACAAGGCCGTGGAGCTGTCGCATCATCCGAGCCGAAGGCCAGTCCTCTCCCGTTCCAGCTTCTTGCTCTGGCTGCCCTGAATCAAGATGCCGGGTGTTGGTCAGTGGGAAACACCACGCAACTGCTGAAGGGAGTTCGGGAAAGGCTGTTGAAGAGCCCTCACCAGCTGCCTCATGAAAATCCCATCTGTGGAGCAGCCCAGGAAGATGGAGAAGCCCTGGTGAGGAAAACACCAGAAGGCTTCAAGGACAGCCGTGATCTGCAGGCAAGTGCAGACCCGCTGGTTCAGGAGATTGGCAGCTGTGGACAGAGAGTGCAGGACGAGGCAGGGCAGGCAGGCAGGCCAGAGCTTCCTGAAGGAGGAGTGCGGCGGCAGGCCAGCGCTGAGGGCCAGAGCCAACAGCACACCCTCAGCCAGATCCTCCTGAAGGGGATGCATGTGCTAGAGCTGCTTGGAGATCATCTGGAAGGTGGGGGCTCAAGGAGGCAGGTGGAGACTGGCTCCTCCTCCCCTGACCACGTGCCCTCAGGCGGGAGCCCCGTGAACCAATTAAAGCCGTCCAGGGCACTGAAGAAGGCACGTCAGAGGAATGAAGAGCTCCCAAGAAACCCAACAAGCCACCAAGCTGAGCAAGGACCTGTTCACCTTCGGAACACCCTCCTGGACGGTGAGATTCCGAAGTTGCGCCTGAAGCTTGAGCCAGAGCCGAAGCTGTGCGAAGAGCACCTCAGACACCTGGAGAGGAAGATGATGGAGGAGAAGGCACGCTGCCTGCAAGTGAAGAACGAGCTTGCCAAGGTGCGCAGGAAGGCGGATGCTGCCCACTGGCACTTGGGCCTCTCTAGGAACATGACCGCCCACCTGCACCGAGAATGGCAGAAAATCGCCTCCTTGCATGAGCGGGAGCTCCTCCTGGTGGAGAAGAGGAGTGAGGAGAGCCAGAAGGCTGTCCTGTGGGCAGAGAGGGAGTTCCAAAGGCTCCAGGCCCAAAACCATTGCCTCAGGCAGAAGCTGGCCAACTCTGGGCCCAAGGTCCAGCCTGTCTCCGGGGGGCCTCCTGCTCCTGCTCCTGCTGTTCCGGGCACAGCCTCCAAATACCCTCAAGGGCCAAAGGCTCCCCTGAAACCCAGGAAGCCCAAGAAGGGAGCAAGGGTGCACTGGCCAGACTCCAAGTTCTCGGGTCCCCTGCAGGTCTGATTCCCTTGCCCAGCAGCCACCAACACTCACAACCAGAGCACAAAAGCTCCTGTGCTTACCCCTTCAGCCATACCCATGGCTCCTTTGACTTGAGATCCACCCCATCCTTTAGCCTGATGCTCCATATTCCCTGGAGCCGTATGAGTGTGAGAGAGTATTTTTCAGTGTTCAGCGTAACACAAATAAAAATAAAAATATCCAATGGCTGAGACTCCTGCTACTGAGAATGGATTTGATTAAGGGATTCTATGCCAAGCAAGGGATGGTTTGAAGTGTCTTTTATCGATTCCTTAATCGTCCCAATAACCCAGTGTGTCATGTCTGACTGAGGTTCAGACAGGGGAAACAACTTGCCCCAAGATCACACAGCTAGTGAATTTCAGAGCTCCCGTTCCAAACCAGGGTTGTCTAATGATCACCTGCTGTGCCAATAACTTCTACTACTATGCCTACTACTGTTCTTCTTCTTCTTCTTCTTCTTCTTCTTCTTCTTCTTCTTCTTCTTCTTCTTCTTCTTCTTATTCTTCTTCTTCCTCTTCTTCTTCTTCTTCTTCTTCTTCTTCTTCTTCTTCTTCTTCTTCTTCTTCTTCTTTTCTTCTTCTTCTTCTTCTTCTTTTCTTCTTTCTTTCTTCTTTCTTTCTTCTTTCTTTCTTCTTTCTTTCTTCTTTCTTCTTCTTTCTTCTTCTTTCTTCTTCTTCTTCTTCTTCTTCTTCTTCTTCGAGACAGAAAGGGTGACGGCGCACACATACACACACACACACACAAAGGAACACACACACATGCAGGCGGGGGAGGGGCCGAGTTAGATTCCTCGACAGGCTTCGGACTCAAGTGCTGAACCAGACGCTGGTCTGGATTTCCCAGATCACGTGATCAGCCCTGAACCGAAATCAGGAGCCAGACACTGACCTGACAGGCACCCTTGGGCAAGGAACTTCTAGGCAAGCTGCTGAAGGATCCCAGAAGGGCTTGGTAAAATGTTCCCCTCGTTCACGTCCTAGGATGTGATGATTCTATGCAAAGATAATAGTGCATATAATATAATCTAACATAATATATAATAATATAAGGATGCAGAGATTATAGTGGTGGCTAGCTGAGGTCAAGTCCCAGCCAAGTAGGGAGGGCAGCCTTTAAGGGTCTCCAACGATTCCCATCTTGGGTACACATCGTTTTGTGTTCCATACTCTACCTCTTGATTCGAGTCAGAACTACTGACTCCCTTGTAAAGGACAGAATGTGGCCAAAGTGATAGGATGTCCCTTCGGAGGTGAGTTGTCAAAGAGACTGGTCTCCTCTTGGGCTTGCCCGCCCTCCATCCCTCCCTCCCTCATCTGTTCCCAGGGAAGCCAGCAGCTCCTTGGGAGCTTTATGCTGGAGAGGCCCACGGGGCAAGGAATGACTATTTCTTGCTTCCAGCAATGGAGGGCCTCTGGCTGCTCACAGCCAGCTGAGTGAGCCCAAAAGCAGACTTACCCCCAACAAGCCCGCAGATGACTGAAGATCCAGAGGCCCTCTGGACTGCAGCCTTGTGAGAGATCCTGAGCCACAGGGACCTGGCTAGTTGCACCTGGATGGCTGGCCCACAGAAACCATATCAGGTTATGAATGTTGTTTTAGGCCCATTGGTTCGGGGAGAACCTTCAAGAAAGACAGGAGTGGGAAGCCAAATGTTTGGCTTCTGACCCACCCCCCCTCTCCTGGGGTTGAAATTCCAGGGAAATCAAGAGATGGTAGAAACGCCTGAGAGATGAGGGTAAACAATGGAAGAGAGAGGACATCTATTCTGATCGCCATGGATCTCTCTGAGAGGACATCCTCCGACTTGATCCTCCTGTGTCGAAGGGTGGCAAATGCAGGGGGAGACACCTGGCAGTGTGGTCCAAGTCGGCTGAGAGCACTCGACCCAGCCCCACAGAGCCTCCTAGAAGGCAGAGAAAGAGCCCAGAAGTTCCCTGGGGCCCCTAGAGAAGGCCCCGAGAGAATGAGAAGAGTTGAAAGCCTGGGACCTGGTCGTTGGACTTCTAGACTGGAGGGGAGATGGCCTGTGGAAGGGCCACTGCCCGCAACCCCTGTTGGACCAGACCCCTCCTGTCTGCTTTGGGAGACTGGGGGTGAATATGAGAATGAATTCATGGAGAAGAGATGGTGTTCTAATGCTTGGTTTCAACTTCTTGAAATCCTTTCAACTTCTTGAAATCGTTGACATTCCTTTTCTCCTTGTCCCCAGGACCACCATGAATGGGAAGGGGCCTTCAAAGAAGCAAGATGAGAACATCTCTTACAAGGCTGTCCAGTGTCAATATCCAACCACTGCAGTCACTTCTACCCCCTTGGCAGCCCCACTGCTTCCATCAGGACACAGATCCGTTCCTGTACAGGTTTTTGAGCAAACGTAAGTTTGGATTTCTCTCAGAGAAATGCCAAGAGTGCAATGACTGGGGTCCTAGGGTGGTTGCAAGTCTAGTTTTCAGAGAAACTGTGTGGAGGGTTGGGTCACTCTACTGTGCACCCGAAAAGCATATTCTACTGCTTGTTCCCTGGAATTTAAATCCAGGCCTTGAAAAAGAAAAGGAACTGTGAACTGTTTTCAAGAGGGAGCTCTATCATCTTCCATTCCCAACAGCGATGCAGGAGCGATCCAGTCGTTCCACATCCTGCCTTGCATTGGGGAGTGGGGTCTCTCTCTCCCTCTCGGGTGCATTTGGTTTGCATCATGCTGATAGGTGTGCAGTGAGAGCTCATTGGAGTTTGAATTTGAATTGCCCCGATGGTAACTTTTTATGGGATTTCCATCTGTATACTCTTTGGTAAAGTGTTTCGGTCTTTTGCCCTTTTTTTTTGTTTTTGTTCTTTTCAGACTGGATGGCTTGCTTCTTTGGGGGTCAACTTTTGAGGTTCTCTCCTTCCGACAGGAGTCCTTTATCAGGTATGTGGTTTGCACCTATTTTCTCCCAGTTTGTAGCTTCCCTTTTGGGTCTTCTTCACAAGGTGTTTCACACATGACAGACTTCCAATTCTGATTGTTGGATCATGTCTAATGAATCAACTCTTCTTGAACGGAACATGAGTTGATGTCCAGTCGGAGGATTCTTTACCTAGCTGTCCATTCTGGACATTTTTTTCCCTAGAAGATTTATCATTTTACATAGCAGGCGGTGATTAATTTTGAGTTAATTTAACAAAAATTTTTTTCTTTTTGAGAGAGTGAGCATGCGCATGAGTGGGGCGTGGGGTGGAGGGAGAAGCGAAAAGAGCGTCCTTAAGCAGACTCCCCAGTGAGCTTGGAGCCTGATTTTGTCCCAGGACCCTGAGAGCATGACAAGAGCCGAAATTAAGAGCTGGCTGCCTCAGCGACTGAGTCACCCAGGCGCCACGAGTTCAGTTTTGTACAGAGGATGAGCCTTCGATTGTGGTCCTCGTCCTCCTCGTCCTCCACCTCCACCTCCTCCTCCTCTCTGCCCCTCCCTCTTCTTCTTCTCCTTCTTCTTCTTTGTCTCTGGAAGTCCACTTGCTCTAGCACCATTTATTCAAAACGCTGTCACTCCTCCATTGAATTGCTTTTCCCCTTTGTCAGAATCCCATTGACATGTTGATGGTTGGTCTCTTTCTGGGTTTGATCCTGTTCCACTTATCTATCTTTATACTGTTCCATTTGTCTATCCCTTCACCAACACCACACATATTTGATTACTATAGCTGTAGATCTTGAAACTGGGTGGAAGGATTCCTTTGGTTTTCTTCTTTAGTTTTATTTTCTCATCTTTTTCTAGGTTCTGACGTGGAGAGCTTATTGTTTTGAGACAGAGAGAGAGAGAGAGAGAGAGATAGAGAGAGAGACAGGGAAGGGGTACAGAGAGAGAGAGAGAGAGAGAGAGAGATTATTAAACAGCCTCCATGCCCAGCACCAGCACAATGCAGGTTCAGTCTCACAACCTCGAGTTTAATCATGACCCGAGTCAAAATCAAGAGTTGGACTAACTGACTGAGCCTCCCAGATGCTCCTCCTCCTTTCTAACATAGGCAGTGATTGCTCTACATGGTGCTGTCCATTGATTGTGCTGTGTCCCACACATTTTCATATGTTGTATGTTCATTTTCCTTCACTTCAATGCATTGAGATTTGATCTTTGATCTTTGATCATCTAGAAGGTCACTTTCTCAGTGTTTGGATATTTGTTCGTTTTCTCCTTTGGATACCTAGTTTGCTTTTTAAATATATATTTTTTAATGTTGAAATTGTACTTCCGAGAAATTGATCGATAGGGTTGTCTTTGTTTCAGGTGTACAATAGAGCGATTCCCCTCCCCTACCCCACCTGCTGTCAGCTCCGGTTGCAGGCACTGATGTGCCTTGGAGACTCAGGTGCACCTCCCCCACCCCTCCTCCCTTCAGCTCCTGTTGCCAGGCACTGGTTTGCGTTGGAGACGGAACCCTCGTAGGGGTTCCAAGCACTTCCTAGTTGCCCAGAAGACACTGGTGATCGGAGACCAAGCCACAAGGCTCTTTGGAGCCAGCTGGTGGCCATCCAAATGCCTCCCCACACAGTTCTGGAGCCGCTGTGGGCTGTCCTGGAGCAGCTGTGGGCTGCTGGGTTGGTGATAGATGAACGTTGGCCACATGTGCCACGAGTCTCTGGGTTTCGCTGGGAGATCCTGGTGTGCACTGCAGTGGTGGTGTTCCTGGGAAAGAGTGCACTCAGCTTCTGAAGAAGAAAGGGGCAGTGTGCCCAGAACGAGGAAGTCTCTGGAAAAGGCATGGAGAAGACCGAACCGGACGCACAAGCCCGTGGAGCTGTCGCATCATCCGAGCCGAAGGCCAGTCCTCTCCCGTTCCAGCTTCTTGCTCTGGCTGCCCTGAATCAAGATGCCGGGTGTTGGTCAGTGGGAAACACCACGCAACTGCTGAAGGGAGTTCGGGAAAGGCTGTTGAAGAGCCCTCACCAGCTGCCTCATGAAAATCCCATCTGTGGAGCAGCCCAGGAAGATGGAGAAGCCCTGCTGAGGAAAACACCAGAAGGCTTCAAGGACAGCCGTGATCTGCAGGCAAGTGCAGACCCGCTGGTTCAGGAGATTGGCAGCTGTGGACAGAGAGTGCAGGACGAGGCAGGGCAGGCAGGCAGGCCAGAGCTTCCTGAAGGAGGAGTGCGGCGGCAGGCCAGCGCTGAGGGCCAGAGCCAACAGCACACCCTCAGCCAGATCCTCCTGAAGGGGATGCATGTGCTAGAGCTGCTTGGAGATCATCTGGAAGGTGGGGGCTCAAGGAGGCAGGTGGAGACTGGCTCCTCCTCCCCTGACCACGTGCCCTCAGGCGGGAGCCCCGTGAACCAATTAAAGCCGTCCAGGGCACTGAAGAAGGCACGTCAGAGGAATGAAGAGCTCCCAAGAAACCCAACAAGCCACCAAGCTGAGCAAGGACCTGTTCACCTTCGGAACACCCTCCTGGACGGTGAGATTCCGAAGTTGCGCCTGAAGCTTGAGGCAGAGCCGAAGCTGTGCGAAGAGCACCTCAGACACCTGGAGAGGAAGATGATGGAGGAGAAGGCACGCTGCCTGCAAGTGAAGAACGAGCTTGCCAAGGTGCGCAGGAAGGCGGATGCTGCCCACTGGCACTTGGGCCTCTATAGGAACATGGCCGCCGACCTGCACCGAGAATGGCAGCAAATCGCCTCCTTGCATGAGCGGGAGCGCCACCTGGTGGAGAAGAGGAGTGAGGAGAGCCAGAAGGCTGTCCTGTGGGCAGAGAGGGAGTTCCAAAGGCTCCAGGCCCAAAACCATTGCCTCAGGCAGAAGCTGGCCAACTCTGGGCTCAAGGTCCAGCCTGTCTCCGGGGGGCCTCCTGCTCCTGCTCCTGCTGTTCCGGGCACAGCCTCCAAATACCCTCAAGGGCCAAAGGCTCCCCTGAAACCCAGGAAGCCCAAGAAGGGAGCAAGGGTGCACTGGCCAGACTCCAAGTTCTCGGGTCCCCTGCAGGTCTGATTCCCTTGCCCAGCAGCCACCAACACTCACAACCAGAGCACAAAAGCTCCTGTGCTTACCCCTTCAGCCATACCCATGGCTCCTTTGACTTGAGATCCACCCCATCCTTTAGCCTGATGCTCCATATTCCCTGGAGCCGTATGAGTGTGAGAGAGTATTTTTCAGTGTTCAGCGTAACACAAATAAAAATAAAAATATCCAATGGCTGAGACTCCTGCTACTGAGAATGGATTTGATTAAGGGATTCTATGCCAAGCAAGGGATGGTTTGAAGTGTCTTTTATCGATTCCTTAATCGTCCCAATAACCCAGTGTGTCATGTCTGACTGAGGTTCAGACAGGGGAAACAACTTGCCCCAAGATCACACAGCTAGTGAATTTCAGAGCTCCCGTTCCAAACCAGGGTTGTCTAATGATCACCTGCTGTGCCAATAACTTCTACTACTATGCCTACTACTGTTCTTCTTCTTCTTCTTCTTCTTCTTCTTCTTCTTCTTCTTCTTCTTCTTCTTCTTCTTCTTCTTCGAGACAGAAAGGGTGACGGCGCACACATACACACACACACACACAAAGGAACACACACACATGCAGGCGGGGGAGGGGCCGAGTTAGATTCCTCGACAGGCTTCGGACTCAAGTGCTGAACCAGACGCTGGTCTGGATTTCCCAGATCACGTGATCAGCCCTGAACCGAAATCAGGAGCCAGACACTGACCTGACAGGCACCCTTGGGCAAGGAACTTCTAGGCAAGCTGCTGAAGGATCCCAGAAGGGCTTGGTAAAATGTTCCCCTCGTTCACGTCCTAGGATGTGATGATTCTATGCAAAGATAATAGTGCATATAATATAATCTAACATAATATATAATAATATAAGGATGCAGAGATTATAGTGGTGGCTAGCTGAGGTCAAGTCCCAGCCAAGTAGGGAGGGCAGCCTTTAAGGGTCTCCAACGATTCCCATCTTGGGTACACATCGTTTTGTGTTCCATACTCTACCTCTTGATTCGAGTCAGAACTACTGACTCCCTTGTAAAGGACAGAATGTGGCCAAAGTTTTAGGATGTCCCTTCGGAGGTGAGTTTACAAAGAGACTGGTCTCCTCTTGGGCTTGCCCGCCCTCCGTCCCTCCCTCCCTCATCTGTTCCCAGGGAAGCCAGCTGCTCCTTGGGAGCTTTATGCTGGAGAGGCCCATGGGGCAAGGAATGACTATTTCTTGCTTCCAGCAATGGAGGGCCTCTGGCTGCTCACAGCCAGCTGAGTGAGCCCAAAAGCAGACTTACCCCCAACAAGCCCGCAGATGACTGAAGATCCAGAGGCCCTCTGGACTGCAGCCTTGTGAGAGATCCTGAGCCACAGGGACCTGGCTAGTTGCACCTGGATGGCTGGCCCACAGAAACCATATCAGGTTATGAATGTTGTTTTAGGCCCATTGGTTCGGGGAGAACCTTCAAGAAAGACAGGAGTGGGAAGCCAAATGTTTGGCTTCTGACCCACCCCCCCCTCTCCTGGGGTTGAAATTCCAGGGAAATCAAGAGATGGTAGAAACGCCTGAGAGATGAGGGTAAACAATGGAAGAGAGAGGACATCTATTCTGATCGCCATGGATCTCTCTGAGAGGACATCCTCCGACTTGATCCTCCTGTGTCGAAGGGTGGCAAATGCAGGGGGAGACACCTGGCAGTGTGGTCCAAGTCGGCTGAGAGCACTCGACCCAGCCCCACAGAGCCTCCTAGAAGGCAGAGAAAGAGCCCAGAAGTTCCCTGGGGCCCCTAGAGAAGGCCCCGAGAGAATGAGAAGAGTTGAAAGCCTGGGACCTGGTCGTTGGACTTCTAGACTGGAGGGGAGATGGCCTGTGGAAGGGCCACTGCCCGCAACCCCTGTTGGACCAGACCCCTCCTGTCTGCTTTGGGAGACTGGGGGTGAATATGAGAATGAATTCATGTAGAAGAGATGGTGTTCTAATGCTTGGTTTCAACTTCTTGAAATCCTTTCAACTTCTTGAAGTCGTTGACATTCCTTTTCTCCTTGTCCCCAGGACCACCATGAATGGGAAGGGGCCTTCAAAGAAGCAAGATGAGAACATCTCTTACAAGGCTGTCCAGTGTCAATATCCAACCACTGCAGTCACTTCTACCCCCTTGGCAGCCCCACTGCTTCCATCAGGACACAGATCCGTTCCTGTACAGGTTTTTGAGCAAACGTAAGTTTGGATTTCTCTCAGAGAAATGCCAAGAGTGCAATGACTGGGGTCCTAGGGTGGTTGCAAGTCTAGTTTTCAGAGAAACT
Organism: Meles meles; assembly: GCF_922984935.1. Classification (NCBI taxonomy): domain Eukaryota; kingdom Metazoa; phylum Chordata; class Mammalia; order Carnivora; family Mustelidae; genus Meles; species Meles meles. The sequence goes on from NC_060066.1 coordinate 79,637,929, forward strand.
GTGTGGAGGGTTGGGTCACTCTACTGTGCACCCGAAAAGCATATTCTACTGCTTGTTCCCTGGAATTTAAATCCAGGCCTTGAAAAAGAAAAGGAACTGTGAACTGTTTTCAAGAGGGAGCTCTATCATCTTCCATTCCCAACAGCGATGCAGGAGCGATCCAGTCGTTCCACATCCTGCCTTGCATTGGGGAGTGGGGTCTCTCTCTCCCTCTCGGGTGCATTTGGTTTGCATCATGGTGATAGGTGTGCAGTGAGAGCTCATTGGAGTTTGAATTTGAATTGCCCCGATGGTAACTTTTTATGGGATTTCCATCTGTATACTCTTTGGTAAAGTGTTTCGGTCTTTTGCCCTTTTTTTTTGTTTTTGTTCTTTTCAGACTGGATGGCTTGCTTCTTTGGGGGTCAACTTTTGAGGTTCTCTCCTTCCGACAGGAGTCCTTTATCAGGTATGTGGTTTGCACCTATTTTCTCCCAGTTTGTAGCTTCCCTTTTGGGTCTTCTTCACAAGGTGTTTCACACATGACAGACTTCCAATTCTGATTGTTGGATCATGTCTAATGAATCAACTCTTCTTGAACGGAACATGAGTTGATGTCCAGTCGGAGGATTCTTTACCTAGCTGTCCATTCTGGACATTTTTTTCCCTAGAAGATTTATCATTTTACATAGCAGGCGGTGATTAATTTTGAGTTAATTTAACAAAAATTTTTTTCTTTTTGAGAGAGTGAGCATGCGCAGGAGTGGGGTGTGGGGTGGAGGGAGAAGCGAAAAGAGCGTCCTTAAGCAGACTCCCCAGTGAGCTTGGAGCCTGATTTTGTCCCAGGACCCTGAGAGCATGACAAGAGCCGAAATTAAGAGCTGGCTGCCTCAGCGACTGAGTCACCCAGGCGCCACGAGTTCAGTTTTGTACAGAGGATGAGCCTTCGATTGTGGTCCTCGTCCTCCTCGTCCTCCACCTCCACCTCCTCCTCCTCTCTGCCCCTCCCTCTTCTTCTTCTCCTTCTTCTTCTTTGTCTCTGGAAGTCCACTTGCTCTAGCACCATTTATTCAAAACGCTGTGACTCCTCCATTGAATTGCTTTTCCCCTTTGTCAGAATCCCATTGACATGTTGATGGTTGGTCTCTTTCTGGGTTTGATCCTGTTCCACTTATCTATCTTTATACTGTTCCATTTGTCTATCCCTTCACCAACACCACACATATTTGATTACTATAGCTGTAGATCTTGAAACTGGGTGGAAGGATTCCTTTGGTTTTCTTCTTTAGTTTTATTTTCTCATCTTTTTCTAGGTTCTGACGTGGAGAGCTTATTGTTTTGAGACAGAGAGAGAGAGAGAGAGAGATAGAGAGAGACAGGGAAGGGGTACAGAGAGAGAGAGAGAGAGAGAGAGAGAGATTATTAAACAGCCTCCATGCCCAGCACCAGCACAATGCAGGTTCAGTCTCACAACCTCGAGTTTAATCATGACCCGAGTCAAAATCAAGAGTTGGACTAACTGACTGAGCCTCCCAGATGCTCCTCCTCCTTTCTAACATAGGCAGTGATTGCTCTACATGGTGCTGTCCATTGATTGTGCTGTGTCCCACACATTTTCATATGTTGTATGTTCATTTTCCTTCACTTCAATGCATTGAGATTTGATCTTTGATCTTTGATCATCTAGAAGGTCACTTTCTCAGTGTTTGGATATTTGTTCGTTTTCTCCTTTGGATACCTAGTTTGCTTTTTAAATATATTTTTTTTAATGTTGAAATTGTACTTCCGAGAAATTGATCGATAGGGTTGTCTTTGTTTCAGGTGTACAATAGAGCGATTCCCCTCCCCTACCCCACCTGCTGTCAGCTCCGGTTGCAGGCACTGATGTGCCTTGGAGACTCAGGTGCACCTCCCCCACCCCTCCTCCCTTCAGCTCCTGTTGCCAGGCACTGGTTTGCGTTGGAGACGGAACCCTCTTAGGGGTTCCAAGCACTTCCTAGTGGCCCAGAAGACACTGGTGATCGGAGACCAAGCCACAAGGCTCTTTGGAGCCAGCTGGTGGCCATCCAAATGCCTCCCCACACAGTTCTGGAGCCACTGTGGGCTGTTCTGGAGCAGCTGTGGGCTGCTGGGTTGGTGATAGATGAACGTTGGCCACATGTGCCACGAGTCTCTGGGTTTCGCTGGGAGATCCTGGTGTGCACTGCAGTGGTGGTGTTCCTGGGAAAGAGTGCACTCAGCTTCCGAAGAAGAAAGGGGCAGTGTGCCCAGAACGAGGAAGTCTCTGGAAAAGGCATGGAGAAGACCGAACCGGACACACAAGCCCGTGGAGCTGTCACATCATCCGAGCCGAAGGCCAGTCCTCTCCCGTTCCAGCTTCTTGCTCTGGCTGCCCTGAATCAAGATGCCGGGTGTTGGTCAGTGGGAAACACCACGCAACTGCTGAAGGGAGTTCGGGAAAGGCTGTTGAAGAGCCCTCACCAGCTGCCTCCTGAAAATCCCATCCGTGGAGCAGCCCAGGAAGATGGAGAAGCCCTGCTGAGGAAAACACCAGAAGGCTTCAAGGACAGCCGTGATCTGCAGGCAAGTGCAGACCCGCTGGTTCACGACATTGGTAGCTGTGGACAGAGAGTGCAGGACGAGGCAGGGCAGGCAGGCAGGCCAGAGCTTCCTGAAGGAGGAGTGCGGCGGCAGGCCAGCGCTGAGGGCCAGAGCCAACAGCACACCCTCAGCCAGATCCTCCTGAAGGGGATGCATGTGCTAGAGCTGCTTGGAGATCATCTGGAAGGTGGGGGCTCAAGGAGGCAGGTGGAGACTGGCTCCTCCTCCCCTGACCACGTGCCCTCAGGCGGGAGCCCCGTGAACCAATTAAAGCCGTCCAGGGCACTGAAGAAGGCACGTCAGAGGAATGAAGAGCTCCCAAGAAACCCAACAAGCCACCAAGCTGAGCAAGGACCTGTTCACCTTCGGAACACCCTCCTGGACGGTGAGATTCCAAGTTGTGCCTGAAGCTTGAGGCAGAGCCGAAGCTGTGCGAAGAGCACCTCAGACACCTGGAGAGGAAGATGATGGAGGAGAAGGCACGCTGCCTGCAAGTGAAGAACGAGCTTGCCAAGGTGCGCAGGAAGGCGGATGCTGCCCACTGGCACTTGGGCCTCTCTAGGAACATGACCGCCCACCTGCACCGAGAATGGCAGAAAATCGCCTCCTTGCATGAGCGGGAGCTCCTCCTGGTGGAGAAGAGGAGTGAGGAGAGCCAGAAGGCTGTCCTGTGGGCAGAGAGGGAGTTCCAAAGGCTCCAGGCCCAAAACCATTGCCTCAGGCAGAAGCTGGCCAACTCTGGGCCCAAGGTCCAGCCTGTCTCCGGGGGGCCTCCTGCTCCTGCTCCTGCTGTTCCGGGCACAGCCTCCAAATACCCTCAAGGGCCAAAGGCTCCCCTGAAACCCAGGAAGCCCAAGAAGGGAGCAAGGGTGCACTGGCCAGACTCCAAGTTCTCGGGTCCCCTGCAGGTCTGATTCCCTTGCCCAGCAGCCACCAACACTCACAACCAGAGCACAAAAGCTCCTGTGCTTACCCCTTCAGCCATACCCATGGCTCCTTTGACTTGAGATCCACCCCATCCTTTAGCCTGATGCTCCATATTCCCTGGAGCCGTATGAGTGTGAGAGAATATTTTTCAGTGTTCAGCGTAACACAAATAAAAATAAAAATATCCAATGGCTGAGACTCCTGCTACTGAGAATGGATTTGATTAAGGGATTCTATGCCAAGCAAGGGACGGTTTGAAGTGTCTTGTATCGATCCCTTAATCGTCCCAATAACCCAGTGTGTCATGTCTGACTGAGGTTCAGACAGGGGAAACAACTTGCCCCAAGATCACACAGCTCGTGAATTTCAGAGCTCCCGTTCCAAACCAGGGTTGTCTAATGATCACCTGCTGTGCCAATAACTTCTACTACTATGCCTAATACTGTTCTTCTTCTTCTTCTTCTTCTTTCTTCTTCTTCTTCTTCTTCTTCTTCTTCTTCTTCTTCTTCTTCTTCTTCTTCTTCTTCTTCTTCTTCTTCTTCTTCTTCGAGACAGAAAGGGTGACGGCGCACACATACACACACACACACACAAAGGAACACACACACATGCAGGCGGGGGAGGGGCCGAGTTAGATTCCTCGACAGGCTTCGGACTCAAGTGCTGAACCAGACGCTGGTCTGGATTTCCCAGATCACGTGATCAGCCCTGAACCGAAATCAGGAGCCAGACACTGACCTGACAGGCACCCTTGGGCAAGGAACTTCTAGGCAAGCTGCTGAAGGATCCCAGAAGGGCTTGGTAAAATGTTCCCCTCGTTCACGTCCTAGGATGTGATGATTCTATGCAAAGATAATAGTGCATATAATATAATCTAACATAATATATAATAATATAAGGATGCAGAGATTATAGTGGTGGCTAGCTGAGGTCAAGTCCCAGCCAAGTAGGGAGGGCAGCCTTTAAGGGTCTCCAACGATTCCCATCTTGGGTACACATCGTTTTGTGTTCCATACTCTACCTCTTGATTCGAGTCAGAACTACTGACTCCCTTGTAAAGGACAGAATGTGGCCAAAGTTTTAGGATGTCCCTTCGGAGGTGAGTTTACAAAGAGACTGGTCTCCTCTTGGGCTTGCCCGCCCTCCGTCCCTCCCTCCCTCATCTGTTCCCAGGGAAGCCAGCTGCTCCTTGGGAGCTTTATGCTGGAGAGGCCCATGGGGCAAGGAATGACTGTTTCTTGCTTCCAGCAATGGAGGGCCTCTGGCTGCTCACAGCCAGCTGAGTGAGCCCAAAAGCAGACTTACCCCCAACAAGCCCGCAGATGACTGAAGATCCAGAGGCCCTCTGGACTGCAGCCTTGTGAGAGATCCTGAGCCACAGGGACCTGGCTAGTTGCACCTGGATGGCTGGCCCACAGAAACCATATCAGGTTATGAATGTTGTTTTAGGCCCATTGGTTCGGGGAGAACCTTCAAGAAAGACAGGAGTGGGAAGCCAAATGTTTGGCTTCTGACCCACCCCCCCTCTCCTGGGGTTGAAATTCCAGGGAAATCAAGAGATGGTAGAAACGCCTGAGAGATGAGGGTAAACAATGGAAGAGAGAGGACATCTATTCTGATCGCCATGGATCTCTCTGAGAGGACATCCTCCGACTTGATCCTCCTGTGTCGAAGGGTGGCAAATGCAGGGGGAGACACCTGGCAGTGTGGTCCAAGTCGGCTGAGAGCACTCGACCCAGCCCCACAGAGCCTCCTAGAAGGCAGAGAAAGAGCCCAGAAGTTCCCTGGGGCCCCTAGAGAAGGCCCCGAGAGAATGAGAAGAGTTGAAAGCCTGGGACCTGGTCGTTGGACTTCTAGACTGGAGGGGAGATGGCCTGTGGAAGGGCCACTGCCCGCAACCCCTGTTGGACCAGACCCCTCCTGTCTGCTTTGGGAGACTGGGGGTGAATATGAGAATGAATTCATGTAGAAGAGATGGTGTTCTAATGCTTGGTTTCAACTTCTTGAAATCCTTTCAACTTCTTGAAGTCGTTGACATTCCTTTTCTCCTTGTCCCCAGGACCACCATGAATGGGAAGGGGCCTTCAAAGAAGCAAGATGAGAACATCTCTTACAAGGCTGTCCAGTGTCAATATCCAACCACTGCAGTCACTTCTACCCCCTTGGCAGCCCCACTGCTTCCATCAGGACACAGATCCGTTCCTGTACAGGTTTTTGAGCAAACGTAAGTTTGGATTTCTCTCAGAGAAATGCCAAGAGTGCAATGACTGGGGTCCTAGGGTGGTTGCAAGTCTAGTTTTCAGAGAAACTGTGTGGAGGGTTGGGTCACTCTACTGTGCACCCGAAAAGCATATTCTACTGCTTGTTCCCTGGAATTTAAATCCAGGCCTTGAAAAAGAAAAGGAACTGTAAACTGTTTTCAAGAGGGAGCTCTATCATCTTCCATTCCCAACAGCGATGCAGGAGCGATCCAGTCGTTCCACATCCTGCCTTGCATTGGGGAGTGGGGTCTCTCTCTCCCTCTCGGGTGCATTTGGTTTGCATCATGGTGATAGGTGTGCAGTGAGAGCTCATTGGAGTTTGAATTTGAATTGCCCCGATGGTAACTTTTTATGGGATTTCCATCTGTATACTCTTTGGTAAAGTGTTTCGGTCTTTTGCCCTTTTTTTTTGTTTTTGTTCTTTTCAGACTGGATGGCTTGCTTCTTTGGGGGTCAACTTTTGAGGTTCTCTCCTTCCGACAGGAGTCCTTTATCAGGTATGTGGTTTGCACCTATTTTCTCCCAGTTTGTAGCTTCCCTTTTGGGTCTTCTTCACAAGGTGTTTCACACATGACAGACTTCCAATTCTGATTGTTGGATCATGTCTAATGAATCAACTCTTCTTGAACGGAACATGAGTTGATGTCCAGTCGGAGGATTCTTTACCTAGCTGTCCATTCTGGACATTTTTTTCCCTAGAAGATTTATCATTTTACATAGCAGGCGGTGATTAATTTTGAGTTAATTTAACAAAAATTTTTTTCTTTTTGAGAGAGTGAGCATGCGCAGGAGTGGGGTGTGGGGTGGAGGGAGAAGCGAAAAGAGCGTCCTTAAGCAGACTCCCCAGTGAGCTTGGAGCCTGATTTTGTCCCAGGACCCTGAGAGCATGACAAGAGCCGAAATTAAGAGCTGGCTGCCTCAGCGACTGAGTCACCCAGGCGCCACGAGTTCAGTTTTGTACAGAGGATGAGCCTTCGATTGTGGTCCTCGTCCTCCTCGTCCTCCACCTCCACCTCCTCCTCCTCTCTGCCCCTCCCTCTTCTTCTTCTCCTTCTTCTTCTTTGTCTCTGGAAGTCCACTTGCTCTAGCACCATTTATTTAAAACGCTGTCACTCCTCCATTGAATTGCTTTTCCCCTTTGTCAGAATCCCATTGACATGTTGATGGTTGGTCTCTTTCTGGGTTTGATCCTGTTCCACTTATCTATCTTTATACTGTTCCATTTGTCTATCCCTTCACCAACACCACACATATTTGATTATTATAGCTGTAGATCTTGAAACTGGGTGGAAGGATTCCTTTGGTTTTCTTCTTTAGTTTTATTTTCTCATCTTTTTCTAGGTTCTGACGTGGAGAGCTTATTGTTTTGAGACAGAGAGAGAGAGAGAGAGAGATAGAGAGAGACAGGGAAGGGGTACAGAGAGAGAGAGAGAGAGAGAGAGAGAGATTATTAAACAGCCTCCATGCCCAGCACCAGCACAATGCAGGTTCAGTCTCACAACCTCGAGTTGAATCATGACCCGATTCAAAATCAAGAGTTGGACTAACTGACTGAGCCTCCCAGATGCTCCTCCTCCTTTCTAACATAGGCAGTGATTGCTCTACATGGTGCTGTCCATTGATTGTGCTGTGTCCCACACATTTTCATATGTTGTATGTTCATTTTCCTTCACTTCAATGCATTGAGATTTGATCTTTGATCTTTGATCATCTAGAAGGTCACTTTCTCAGTGTTTGGATATTTGTTAGTTTTCTCCTTTGGATACCTAGTTTGCTTTTTAAATATATTTTTTTTAATGTTGAAATTGTACTTCCGAGAAATTGATCGATAGGGTTGTCTTTGTTTCAGGTGTACAATAGAGCGATTCCCCTCCCCTAGCCCACCTGCTGTCAGCTCCGGTTGCAGGCACTGATGTGCCTTGGAGACTCAGGTGCACCTCCCCCACCCCTCCTCCCTTCAGCTCCTGTTGCCAGGCACTGGTTTGCGTTGGAGACGGAACCCTCTTAGGGGTTCCAAGCACTTCCTAGTGGCCCAGAAGACACTGGTGATCGGAGACCAAGCCACAAGGCTCTTTGGAGCCAGCTGGTGGCCATCCAAATGCCTCCCCACACAGTTCTGGAGCCACTGTGGGCTGTTCTGGAGCAGCTGTGGGCTGCTGGGTTGGTGATAGATGAACGTTGGCCACATGTGCCACGAGTCTCTGGGTTTCGCTGGGAGATCCTGGTGTGCACTGCAGTGGTGGTGTTCCTGGGAAAGAGTGCACTCAGCTTCCGAAGAAGAAAGGGGCAGTGTGCCCAGAACGAGGAAGTCTCTGGAAAAGGCATGGAGAAGACCGATCCGGACACACAAGCCCGTGGAGCTGTCACATCATCCGAGCCGAAGGCCAGTCCTCTCCCGTTCCAGCTTCTTGCTCTGGCTGCCCTGAATCAAGATGCCGGGTGTTGGTCAGTGGGAAACACCACGCAACTGCTGAAGGGAGTTCGGGAAAGGCTGTTGAAGAGCCCTCACCAGCTGCCTCCTGAAAATCCCATCCGTGGAGCAGCCCAGGAAGATGGAGAAGCCCTGCTGAGGAAAACACCAGAAGGCTTCAAGGACAGCCGTGATCTGCAGGCAAGTGCAGACCCGCTGGTTCACGACATTGGTAGCTGTGGACAGAGAGTGCAGGACGAGGCAGGGCAGGCAGGCAGGCCAGAGCTTCCTGAAGGAGGAGTGCGGCGGCAGGCCAGCGCTGAGGGCCAGAGCCAACAGCACACCCTCAGCCAGATCCTCCTGAAGGGGATGCATGTGCTAGAGCTGCTTGGAGATCATCTGGAAGGTGGGGGCTCAAGGAGGCAGGTGGAGACTGGCTCCTCCTCCCCTGACCACGTGCCCTCAGGCGGGAGCCCCGTGAACCAATTAAAGCCGTCCAGGGCACTGAAGAAGGCACGTCAGAGGAATGAAGAGCTCCCAAGAAACCCAACAAGCCACCAAGCTGAGCAAGGACCTGTTCACCTTCGGAACACCCTCCTGGACGGTGAGATTCCAAGTTGTGCCTGAAGCTTGAGGCAGAGCCGAAGCTGTGCGAAGAGCACCTCAGACACCTGGAGAGGAAGATGATGGAGGAGAAGGCACGCTGCCTGCAAGTGAAGAACGAGCTTGCCAAGGTGCGCAGGAAGGCGGATGCTGCCCACTGGCACTTGGGCCTCTCTAGGAACATGACCGCCCACCTGCACCGAGAATGGCAGAAAATCGCCTCCTTGCATGAGCGGGAGCTCCTCCTGGTGGAGAAGAGGAGTGAGGAGAGCCAGAAGGCTGTCCTGTGGGCAGAGAGGGAGTTCCAAAGGCTCCAGGCCCAAAACCATTGCCTCAGGCAGAAGCTGGCCAACTCTGGGCCCAAGGTCCAGCCTGTCTCCGGGGGGCCTCCTGCTCCTGCTCCTGCTGTTCCGGGCACAGCCTCCAAATACCCTCAAGGGCCAAAGGCTCCCCTGAAACCCAGGAAGCCCAAGAAGGGAGCAAGGGTGCACTGGCCAGACTCCAAGTTCTCGGGTCCCCTGCAGGTCTGATTCCCTTGCCCAGCAGCCACCAACACTCACAACCAGAGCACAAAAGCTCCTGTGCTTACCCCTTCAGCCATACCCATGGCTCCTTTGACTTGAGATCCACCCCATCCTTTAGCCTGATGCTCCATATTCCCTGGAGCCGTATGAGTGTGAGAGAATATTTTTCAGTGTTCAGCGTAACACAAATAAAAATAAAAATATCCAATGGCTGAGACTCCTGCTACTGAGAATGGATTTGATTAAGGGATTCTATGCCAAGCAAGGGACGGTTTGAAGTGTCTTGTATCGATCCCTTAATCGTCCCAATAACCCAGTGTGTCATGTCTGACTGAGGTTCAGACAGGGGAAACAACTTGCCCCAAGATCACACAGCTCGTGAATTTCAGAGCTCCCGTTCCAAACCAGGGTTGTCTAATGATCACCTGCTGTGCCAATAACTTCTACTACTATGCCTAATACTGTTCTTCTTCTTCTTCTTCTTCCTTCTTCTTCTTCTTCTTCTTCTTCTTCTTCTTCTTCTTCTTCTTCTTCTTCTTCTTCTTCGAGACAGAAAGGGTGACGGCGCACACATACACACACACACACACAAAGGAACACACACACATGCAGGCGGGGGAGGGGCCGAGTTAGATTCCTCGACAGGCTTTGGACTCAAGTGCTGAACCAGACGCTGGTCTGGATTTCCCAGATCACGTGATCAGCCCTGAACCGAAATCAGGAGCCAGACACTGACCTGACAGGCACCCTTGGGCAAGGAACTTCTAGGCAAGCTGCTGAAGGATCCCAGAAGGGCTTGGTAAAATGTTCCCCTCGTTCACGTCCTAGGATGTGATGATTCTATGCAAAGATAATAGTGCATATAATATAATCTAACATAATATATAATAATATAAGGATGCAGAGATTATAGTGGTGGCTAGCTGAGGTCAAGTCCCAGCCAAGTAGGGAGGGCAGCCTTTAAGGGTCTCCAACGATTCCCATCTTGGGTACACATCGTTTTGTGTTCCATACTCTACCTCTTGATTCGAGTCAGAACTACTGACTCCCTTGTAAAGGACAGAATGTGGCCAAAGTGATAGGATGTCCCTTCGGAGGTGAGTTGTCAAAGAGACTGGTCTCCTCTTGGGCTTGCCCGCCCTCCATCCCTCCCTCCCTCATCTGTTCCCAGGGAAGCCAGCAGCTCCTTGGGAGCTTTATGCTGGAGAGGCCCACGGGGCAAGGAATGACTATTTCTTGCTTCCAGCAATGGAGGGCCTCTGGCTGCTCACAGCCAGCTGAGTGAGCCCAAAAGCAGACTTACCCCCAACAAGCCCGCAGATGACTGAAGATCCAGAGGCCCTCTGGACTGCAGCCTTGTGAGAGATCCTGAGCCACAGGGACCTGGCTAGTTGCACCTGGATGGCTGGCCCACAGAAACCATATCAGGTTATGAATGTTGTTTTAGGCCCATTGGTTCGGGGAAAACCTTCAAGAAAGACAGGAGTGGGAAGCCAAATGTTTGGCTTCTGACCCACCCCCCCTCTCCTGGGGTTGAAATTCCAGGGAAATCAAGAGATGGTAGAAACGCCTGAGAGATGAGGGTAAACAATGGAAGAGAGAGGACATCTATTCTGATCGCCATGGATCTCTCTGAGAGGACATCCTCCCACTTGATCCTCCTGTGTCGAAGGGTGGCAAATGCAGGGGGAGACACCTGGCAGTGTGGTCCAAGTCGGCTGAGAGCACTCGACCCAGCCCCACAGAGCCTCCTAGAAGGCAGAGAAAGAGCCCAGAAGTTCCCTGGGGCCCCTAGAGAAGGCCCCGAGAGAATGAGATGAGTTGAAAGCCTGGGACCTGGTCGTTGGACTTCTAGACTGGAGGGGAGATGGCCTGTGGAAGGGCCACTGCCCGCAACCCCTGTTGGACCAGACCCCTCCTGTCTGCTTTGGGAGACTGGGGGTGAATATGAGAATGAATTCATGTAGAAGAGATGGTGTTCTAATGCTTGGTTTCAACTTCTTGAAATCCTTTCAACTTCTTGAAATCGTTGACATTCCTTTTCTCCTTGTCCCCAGGACCACCATGAATGGGAAGGGGCCTTCAAAGAAGCAAGATGAGAACATCTCTTACAAGGCTGTCCAGTGTCAATATCCAACCACTGCAGTCACTTCTACCCCCTTGGCAGCCCCACTGCTTCCATCAGGACACAGATCCGTTCCTGTACAGGTTTTTGAGCAAACGTAAGTTTGGATTTCTCTCAGAGAAATGCCAAGAGTGCAATGACTGGGGTCCTAGGGTGGTTGCAAGTCTAGTTTTCAGAGAAACTGTGTGGAGGGTTGGGTCACTCTACTGTGCACCCGAAAAGCATATTCTACTGCTTGTTCCCTGGAATTTAAATCCAGGCCTTGAAAAAGAAAAGGAACTGTGAACTGTTTTCAAGAGGGAGCTCTATCATCTTCCATTCCCAACAGCGATGCAGGAGCGATCCAGTCGTTCCACATCCTGCCTTGCATTGGGGAGTGGGGTCTCTCTCTCCCTCTCGGGTGCATTTGGTTTGCATCATGCTGATAGGTGTGCAGTGAGAGCTCATTGGAGTTTGAATTTGAATTGCCCCGATGGTAACTTTTTATGGGATTTCCATCTGTATACTCTTTGGTAAAGTGTTTCGGTCTTTTGCCCTTTTTTTTTGTTTTTGTTCTTTTCAGACTGGATGGCTTGCTTCTTTGGGGGTCAACTTTTGAGGTTCTCTCCTTCCGACAGGAGTCCTTTATCAGGTATGTGGTTTGCACCTATTTTCTCCCAGTTTGTAGCTTCCCTTTTGGGTCTTCTTCACAAGGTGTTTCACACATGACAGACTTCCAATTCTGATTGTTGGATCATGTCTAATGAATCAACTCTTCTTGAACGGAACATGAGTTGATGTCCAGTCGGAGGATTCTTTACCTAGCTGTCCATTCTGGACATTTTTTTCCCTAGAAGATTTATCATTTTACATAGCAGGCGGTGATTAATTTTGAGTTAATTTAACAAAAATTTTTTTCTTTTTGAGAGAGTGAGCATGCGCAGGAGTGGGGCGTGGGGTGGAGGGAGAAGCGAAAAGAGCGTCCTTAAGCAGACTCCCCAGTGAGCTTGGAGCCTGATTTTGTCCCAGGACCCTGAGAGCATGACAAGAGCCGAAATTAAGAGCTGGCTGCCTCAGCGACTGAGTCACCCAGGCGCCACGAGTTCAGTTTTGTACAGAGGATGAGCCTTCGATTGTGGTCCTCGTCCTCCTCGTCCTCCACCTCCACCTCCTCCTCCTCTCTGCCCCTCCCTCTTCTTCTTCTCCTTCTTCTTCTTTGTCTCTGGAAGTCCACTTGCTCTAGCACCATTTATTCAAAACGCTGTGACTCCTCCATTGAATTGCTTTTCCCCTTTGTCAGAATCCCATTGACATGTTGATGGTTGGTCTCTTTCTGGGTTTGATCCTGTTCCACTTATCTATCTTTATACTGTTCCATTTGTCTATCCCTTCACCAACACCACACATATTTGATTACTATAGCTGTAGATCTTGAAACTGGGTGGAAGGATTCCTTTGGTTTTCTTCTTTAGTTTTATTTTCTCATCTTTTTCTAGGTTCTGACGTGGAGAGCTTATTGTTTTGAGACAGAGAGAGAGAGAGAGAGAGAGATAGAGAGAGAGACAGGGAAGGGGTACAGAGAGAGAGAGAGAGAGAGAGAGAGAGATTATTAAACAGCCTCCATGCCCAGCACCAGCACAATGCAGGTTCAGTCTCACAACCTCGAGTTTAATCATGACCCGAGTCAAAATCAAGAGTTGGACTAACTGACTGAGCCTCCCAGATGCTCCTCCTCCTTTCTAACATAGGCAGTGATTGCTCTACATGGTGCTGTCCATTGATTGTGCTGTGTCCCACACATTTTCATATGTTGTATGTTCATTTTCCTTCACTTCAATGCATTGAGATTTGATCTTTGATCTTTGATCATCTAGAAGGTCACTTTCTCAGTGTTTGGATATTTGTTCGTTTTCTCCTTTGGATACCTAGTTTGCTTTTTAAATATATATTTTTTAATGTTGAAATTGTACTTCCGAGAAATTGATCGATAGGGTTGTCTTTGTTTCAGGTGTACAATAGAGCGATTCCCCTCCCCTACCCCACCTGCTGTCAGCTCCGGTTGCAGGCACTGATGTGCCTTGGAGACTCAGGTGCACCTCCCCCACCCCTCCTCCCTTCAGCTCCTGTTGCCAGGCACTGGTTTGCGTTGGAGACGGAACCCTCGTAGGGGTTCCAAGCACTTCCTAGTGGCCCAGAAGACACTGGTGATCGGAGACCAAGCCACAAGGCTCTTTGGAGCCAGCTGGTGGCCATCCAAATGCCTCCCCACACAGTTCTGGAGCCGCTGTGGGCTGTCCTGGAGCAGCTGTGGGCTGCTGGGTTGGTGATAGATGAACGTTGGCCACATGTGCCACGAGTCTCTGGGTTTCGCTGGGAGATCCTGGTGTGCACTGCAGTGGTGGTGTTCCTGGGAAAGAGTGCACTCAGCTTCCGAAGAAGAAAGGGGCAGTGTGCCCAGAACGAGGAAGTCTCTGGAAAAGGCATGGAGAAGACCGAACCGGACGCACAAGGCCGTGGAGCTGTCGCATCATCCGAGCCGAAGGCCAGTCCTCTCCCGTTCCAGCTTCTTGCTCTGGCTGCCCTGAATCAAGATGCCGGGTGTTGGTCAGTGGGAAACACCACGCAACTGCTGAAGGGAGTTCGGGAAAGGCTGTTGAAGAGCCCTCACCAGCTGCCTCATGAAAATCCCATCTGTGGAGCAGCCCAGGAAGATGGAGAAGCCCTGGTGAGGAAAACACCAGAAGGCTTCAAGGACAGCCGTGATCTGCAGGCAAGTGCAGACCCGCTGGTTCAGGAGATTGGCAGCTGTGGACAGAGAGTGCAGGACGAGGCAGGGCAGGCAGGCAGGCCAGAGCTTCCTGAAGGAGGAGTGCGGCGGCAGGCCAGCGCTGAGGGCCAGAGCCAACAGCACACCCTCAGCCAGATCCTCCTGAAGGGGATGCATGTGCTAGAGCTGCTTGGAGATCATCTGGAAGGTGGGGGCTCAAGGAGGCAGGTGGAGACTGGCTCCTCCTCCCCTGACCACGTGCCCTCAGGCGGGAGCCCCGTGAACCAATTAAAGCCGTCCAGGGCACTGAAGAAGGCACGTCAGAGGAATGAAGAGCTCCCAAGAAACCCAACAAGCCACCAAGCTGAGCAAGGACCTGTTCACCTTCGGAACACCCTCCTGGACGGTGAGATTCCGAAGTTGCGCCTGAAGCTTGAGCCAGAGCCGAAGCTGTGCGAAGAGCACCTCAGACACCTGGAGAGGAAGATGATGGAGGAGAAGGCACGCTGCCTGCAAGTGAAGAACGAGCTTGCCAAGGTGCGCAGGAAGGCGGATGCTGCCCACTGGCACTTGGGCCTCTATAGGAACATGACCGCCCACCTGCACCGAGAATGGCAGAAAATCGCCTCCTTGCATGAGCGGGAGCTCCTCCTGGTGGAGAAGAGGAGTGAGGAGAGCCAGAAGGCTGTCCTGTGGGCAGAGAGGGAGTTCCAAAGGCTCCAGGCCCAAAACCATTGCCTCAGGCAGAAGCTGGCCAACTCTGGGCCCAAGGTCCAGCCTGTCTCCGGGGGGCCTCCTGCTCCTGCTCCTGCTGTTCCGGGCACAGCCTCCAAATACCCTCAAGGGCCAAAGGCTCCCCTGAAACCCAGGAAGCCCAAGAAGGGAGCAAGGGTGCACTGGCCAGACTCCAAGTTCTCGGGTCCCCTGCAGGTCTGATTCCCTTGCCCAGCAGCCACCAACACTCACAACCAGAGCACAAAAGCTCCTGTGCTTACCCCTTCAGCCATACCCATGGCTCCTTTGACTTGAGATCCACCCCATCCTTTAGCCTGATGCTCCATATTCCCTGGAGCCGTATGAGTGTGAGAGAGTATTTTTCAGTGTTCAGCGTAACACAAATAAAAATAAAAATATCCAATGGCTGAGACTCCTGCTACTGAGAATGGATTTGATTAAGGGATTCTATGCCAAGCAAGGGATGGTTTGAAGTGTCTTTTATCGATTCCTTAATCGTCCCAATAACCCAGTGTGTCATGTCTGACTGAGGTTCAGACAGGGGAAACAACTTGCCCCAAGATCACACAGCTAGTGAATTTCAGAGCTCCCGTTCCAAACCAGGGTTGTCTAATGATCACCTGCTGTGCCAATAACTTCTACTACTATGCCTACTACTGTTCTTCTTCTTCTTCTTCTTCTTCTTCTTCTTCTTCTTCTTCTTCTTCTTCTTCTTCTTCTTCGAGACAGAAAGGGTGACGGCGCACACATACACACACACACACACAAAGGAACACACACACATGCAGGCGGGGGAGGGGCCGAGTTAGATTCCTCGACAGGCTTCGGACTCAAGTGCTGAACCAGACGCTGGTCTGGATTTCCCAGATCACGTGATCAGCCCTGAACCGAAATCAGGAGCCAGACACTGACCTGACAGGCACCCTTGGGCAAGGAACTTCTAGGCAAGCTGCTGAAGGATCCCAGAAGGGCTTGGTAAAATGTTCCCCTCGTTCACGTCCTAGGATGTGATGATTCTATGCAAAGATAATAGTGCATATAATATAATCTAACATAATATATAATAATATAAGGATGCAGAGATTATAGTGGTGGCTAGCTGAGGTCAAGTCCCAGCCAAGTAGGGAGGGCAGCCTTTAAGGGTCTCCAACGATTCCCATCTTGGGTACACATCGTTTTGTGTTCCATACTCTACCTCTTGATTCGAGTCAGAACTACTGACTCCCTTGTAAAGGACAGAATGTGGCCAAAGTTTTAGGATGTCCCTTCGGAGGTGAGTTTACAAAGAGACTGGTCTCCTCTTGGGCTTGCCCGCCCTCCGTCCCTCCCTCCCTCATCTGTTCCCAGGGAAGCCAGCTGCTCCTTGGGAGCTTTATGCTGGAGAGGCCCATGGGGCAAGGAATGACTATTT
Organism: Meles meles; assembly: GCF_922984935.1. Classification (NCBI taxonomy): domain Eukaryota; kingdom Metazoa; phylum Chordata; class Mammalia; order Carnivora; family Mustelidae; genus Meles; species Meles meles. The sequence continues at coordinate 79,654,251 of NC_060066.1, forward strand.
CTTGCTTCCAGCAATGGAGGGCCTCTGGCTGCTCACAGCCAGCTGAGTGAGCCCAAAAGCAGACTTACCCCCAACAAGCCCGCAGATGACTGAAGATCCAGAGGCCCTCTGGACTGCAGCCTTGTGAGAGATCCTGAGCCACAGGGACCTGGCTAGTTGCACCTGGATGGCTGGCCCACAGAAACCATATCAGGTTATGAATGTTGTTTTAGGCCCATTGGTTCGGGGAGAACCTTCAAGAAAGACAGGAGTGGGAAGCCAAATGTTTGGCTTCTGACCCACCCCCCCTCTCCTGGGGTTGAAATTCCAGGGAAATCAAGAGATGGTAGAAACGCCTGAGAGATGAGGGTAAACAATGGAAGAGAGAGGACATCTATTCTGATCGCCATGGATCTCTCTGAGAGGACATCCTCCGACTTGATCCTCCTGTGTCGAAGGGTGGCAAATGCAGGGGGAGACACCTGGCAGTGTGGTCCAAGTCGGCTGAGAGCACTCGACCCAGCCCCACAGAGCCTCCTAGAAGGCAGAGAAAGAGCCCAGAAGTTCCCTGGGGCCCCTAGAGAAGGCCCCGAGAGAATGAGAAGAGTTGAAAGCCTGGGACCTGGTCGTTGGACTTCTAGACTGGAGGGGAGATGGCCTGTGGAAGGGCCACTGCCCGCAACCCCTGTTGGACCAGACCCCTCCTGTCTGCTTTGGGAGACTGGGGGTGAATATGAGAATGAATTCATGTAGAAGAGATGGTGTTCTAATGCTTGGTTTCAACTTCTTGAAATCCTTTCAACTTCTTGAAGTCGTTGACATTCCTTTTCTCCTTGTCCCCAGGACCACCATGAATGGGAAGGGGCCTTCAAAGAAGCAAGATGAGAACATCTCTTACAAGGCTGTCCAGTGTCAATATCCAACCACTGCAGTCACTTCTACCCCCTTGGTAGCCCCACTGCTTCCATCAGGACACAGATCCGTTCCTGTACAGGTTTTTGAGCAAACGTAAGTTTGGATTTCTCTCAGAGAAATGCCAAGAGTGCAATGACTGGGGTCCTAGGGTGGTTGCAAGTCTAGTTTTCAGAGAAACTGTGTGGAGGGTTGGGTCACTCTACTGTGCACCCGAAAAGCATATTCTACTGCTTGTTCCCTGGAATTTAAATCCAGGCCTTGAAAAAGAAAAGGAACTGTAAACTGTTTTCAAGAGGGAGCTCTATCATCTTCCATTCCCAACAGCGATGCAGGAGCGATCCAGTCGTTCCACATCCTGCCTTGCATTGGGGAGTGGGGTCTCTCTCTCCCTCTCGGGTGCATTTGGTTTGCATCATGGTGATAGGTGTGCAGTGAGAGCTCATTGGAGTTTGAATTTGAATTGCCCCGATGGTAACTTTTTATGGGATTTCCATCTGTATACTCTTTGGTAAAGTGTTTCGGTCTTTTGCCCTTTTTTTTTGTTTTTGTTCTTTTCAGACTGGATGGCTTGCTTCTTTGGGGGTCAACTTTTGAGGTTCTCTCCTTCCGACAGGAGTCCTTTATCAGGTATGTGGTTTGCACCTATTTTCTCCCAGTTTGTAGCTTCCCTTTTGGGTCTTCTTCACAAGGTGTTTCACACATGACAGACTTCCAATTCTGATTGTTGGATCATGTCTAATGAATCAACTCTTCTTGAACGGAACATGAGTTGATGTCCAGTCGGAGGATTCTTTACCTAGCTGTCCATTCTGGACATTTTTTTCCCTAGAAGATTTATCATTTTACATAGCAGGCGGTGATTAATTTTGAGTTAATTTAACAAAAATTTTTTTCTTTTTGAGAGAGTGAGCATGCGCAGGAGTGGGGTGTGGGGTGGAGGGAGAAGCGAAAAGAGCGTCCTTAAGCAGACTCCCCAGTGAGCTTGGAGCCTGATTTTGTCCCAGGACCCTGAGAGCATGACAAGAGCCGAAATTAAGAGCTGGCTGCCTCAGCGACTGAGTCACCCAGGCGCCACGAGTTCAGTTTTGTACAGAGGATGAGCCTTCGATTGTGGTCCTCGTCCTCCTCGTCCTCCACCTCCACCTCCTCCTCCTCTCTGCCCCTCCCTCTTCTTCTTCTCCTTCTTCTTCTTTGTCTCTGGAAGTCCACTTGCTCTAGCACCATTTATTCAAAACGCTGTCACTCCTCCATTGAATTGCTTTTCCCCTTTGTCAGAATCCCATTGACATGTTGATGGTTGGTCTCTTTCTGGGTTTGATCCTGTTCCACTTATCTATCTTTATACTGTTCCATTTGTCTATCCCTTCACCAACACCACACATATTTGATTACTATAGCTGTAGATCTTGAAACTGGGTGGAAGGATTCCTTTGGTTTTCTTCTTTAGTTTTATTTTCTCATCTTTTTCTAGGTTCTGACGTGGAGAGCTTATTGTTTTGAGACAGAGAGAGAGAGAGAGAGAGATAGAGAGAGACAGGGAAGGGGTACAGAGAGAGAGAGAGAGAGAGAGAGAGAGATTATTAAACAGCCTCCATGCCCAGCACCAGCACAATGCAGGTTCAGTCTCACAACCTCGAGTTTAATCATGACCCGATTCAAAATCAAGAGTTGGACTAACTGACTGAGCCTCCCAGATGCTCCTCCTCCTTTCTAACATAGGCAGTGATTGCTCTACATGGTGCTGTCCATTGATTGTGCTGTGTCCCACACATTTTCATATGTTGTATGTTCATTTTCCTTCACTTCAATGCATTGAGATTTGATCTTTGATCTTTGATCATCTAGAAGGTCACTTTCTCAGTGTTTGGATATTTGTTCGTTTTCTCCTTTGGATACCTAGTTTGCTTTTTAAATATATTTTTTTTAATGTTGAAATTGTACTTCCGAGAAATTGATCGATAGGGTTGTCTTTGTTTCAGGTGTACAATAGAGCGATTCCCCTCCCCTACCCCACCTGCTGTCAGCTCCGGTTGCAGGCACTGATGTGCCTTGGAGACTCAGGTGCACCTCCCCCACCCCTCCTCCCTTCAGCTCCTGTTGCCAGGCACTGGTTTGCGTTGGAGACGGAACCCTCTTAGGGGTTCCAAGCACTTCCTAGTGGCCCAGAAGACACTGGTGATCGGAGACCAAGCCACAAGGCTCTTTGGAGCCAGCTGGTGGCCATCCAAATGCCTCCCCACACAGTTCTGGAGCCACTGTGGGCTGTTCTGGAGCAGCTGTGGGCTGCTGGGTTGGTGATAGATGAACGTTGGCCACATGTGCCACGAGTCTCTGGGTTTCGCTGGGAGATCCTGGTGTGCACTGCAGTGGTGGTGTTCCTGGGAAAGAGTGCACTCAGCTTCCGAAGAAGAAAGGGGCAGTGTGCCCAGAACGAGGAAGTCTCTGGAAAAGGCATGGAGAAGACCGATCCGGACACACAAGCCCGTGGAGCTGTCACATCATCCGAGCCGAAGGCCAGTCCTCTCCCGTTCCAGCTTCTTGCTCTGGCTGCCCTGAATCAAGATGCCGGGTGTTGGTCAGTGGGAAACACCACGCAACTGCTGAAGGGAGTTCGGGAAAGGCTGTTGAAGAGCCCTCACCAGCTGCCTCCTGAAAATCCCATCCGTGGAGCAGCCCAGGAAGATGGAGAAGCCCTGCTGAGGAAAACACCAGAAGGCTTCAAGGACAGCCGTGATCTGCAGGCAAGTGCAGACCCGCTGGTTCACGACATTGGTAGCTGTGGACAGAGAGTGCAGGACGAGGCAGGGCAGGCAGGCAGGCCAGAGCTTCCTGAAGGAGGAGTGCGGCGGCAGGCCAGCGCTGAGGGCCAGAGCCAACAGCACACCCTCAGCCAGATCCTCCTGAAGGGGATGCATGTGCTAGAGCTGCTTGGAGATCATCTGGAAGGTGGGGGCTCAAGGAGGCAGGTGGAGACTGGCTCCTCCTCCCCTGACCACGTGCCCTCAGGCGGGAGCCCCGTGAACCAATTAAAGCCGTCCAGGGCACTGAAGAAGGCACGTCAGAGGAATGAAGAGCTCCCAAGAAACCCAACAAGCCACCAAGCTGAGCAAGGACCTGTTCACCTTCGGAACACCCTCCTGGACGGTGAGATTCCAAGTTGTGCCTGAAGCTTGAGGCAGAGCCGAAGCTGTGCGAAGAGCACCTCAGACACCTGGAGAGGAAGATGATGGAGGAGAAGGCACGCTGCCTGCAAGTGAAGAACGAGCTTGCCAAGGTGCGCAGGAAGGCGGATGCTGCCCACTGGCACTTGGGCCTCTCTAGGAACATGACCGCCCACCTGCACCGAGAATGGCAGAAAATCGCCTCCTTGCATGAGCGGGAGCTCCTCCTGGTGGAGAAGAGGAGTGAGGAGAGCCAGAAGGCTGTCCTGTGGGCAGAGAGGGAGTTCCAAAGGCTCCAGGCCCAAAACCATTGCCTCAGGCAGAAGCTGGCCAACTCTGGGCCCAAGGTCCAGCCTGTCTCCGGGGGGCCTCCTGCTCCTGCTCCTGCTGTTCCGGGCACAGCGTCCAAATACCCTCAAGGGCCAAAGGCTCCCCTGAAACCCAGGAAGCCCAAGAAGGGAGCAAGGGTGCACTGGCCAGACTCCAAGTTCTCGGGTCCCCTGCAGGTCTGATTCCCTTGCCCAGCAGCCACCAACACTCACAACCAGAGCACAAAAGCTCCTGTGCTTACCCCTTCAGCCATACCCATGGCTCCTTTGACTTGAGATCCACCCCATCCTTTAGCCTGATGCTCCATATTCCCTGGAGCCGTATGAGTGTGAGAGAATATTTTTCAGTGTTCAGCGTAACACAAATAAAAATAAAAATATCCAATGGCTGAGACTCCTGCTACTGAGAATGGATTTGATTAAGGGATTCTATGCCAAGCAAGGGACGGTTTGAAGTGTCTTGTATCGATCCCTTAATCGTCCCAATAACCCAGTGTGTCATGTCTGACTGAGGTTCAGACAGGGGAAACAACTTGCCCCAAGATCACACAGCTCGTGAATTTCAGAGCTCCCGTTCCAAACCAGGGTTGTCTAATGATCACCTGCTGTGCCAATAACTTCTACTACTATGCCTAATACTGTTCTTCTTCTTCTTCTTCTTCCTTCTTCTTCTTCTTCTTCTTCTTCTTCTTCTTCTTCTTCTTCTTCTTCTTCTTCTTCGAGACAGAAAGGGTGACGGCGCACACATACACACACACACACACAAAGGAACACACACACATGCAGGCGGGGGAGGGGCCGAGTTAGATTCCTCGACAGGCTTTGGACTCAAGTGCTGAACCAGACGCTGGTCTGGATTTCCCAGATCACGTGATCAGCCCTGAACCGAAATCAGGAGCCAGACACTGACCTGACAGGCACCCTTGGGCAAGGAACTTCTAGGCAAGCTGCTGAAGGATCCCAGAAGGGCTTGGTAAAATGTTCCCCTCGTTCACGTCCTAGGATGTGATGATTCTATGCAAAGATAATAGTGCATATAATATAATCTAACATAATATATAATAATATAAGGATGCAGAGATTATAGTGGTGGCTAGCTGAGGTCAAGTCCCAGCCAAGTAGGGAGGGCAGCCTTTAAGGGTCTCCAACGATTCCCATCTTGGGTACACATCGTTTTGTGTTCCATACTCTACCTCTTGATTCGAGTCAGAACTACTGACTCCCTTGTAAAGGACAGAATGTGGCCAAAGTGATAGGATGTCCCTTCGGAGGTGAGTTGTCAAAGAGACTGGTCTCCTCTTGGGCTTGCCCGCCCTCCATCCCTCCCTCCCTCATCTGTTCCCAGGGAAGCCAGCAGCTCCTTGGGAGCTTTATGCTGGAGAGGCCCACGGGGCAAGGAATGACTATTTCTTGCTTCCAGCAATGGAGGGCCTCTGGCTGCTCACAGCCAGCTGAGTGAGCCCAAAAGCAGACTTACCCCCAACAAGCCCGCAGATGACTGAAGATCCAGAGGCCCTCTGGACTGCAGCCTTGTGAGAGATCCTGAGCCACAGGGACCTGGCTAGTTGCACCTGGATGGCTGGCCCACAGAAACCATATCAGGTTATGAATGTTGTTTTAGGCCCATTGGTTCGGGGAAAACCTTCAAGAAAGACAGGAGTGGGAAGCCAAATGTTTGGCTTCTGACCCACCCCCCCTCTCCTGGGGTTGAAATTCCAGGGAAATCAAGAGATGGTAGAAACGCCTGAGAGATGAGGGTAAACAATGGAAGAGAGAGGACATCTATTCTGATCGCCATGGATCTCTCTGAGAGGACATCCTCCCACTTGATCCTCCTGTGTCGAAGGGTGGCAAATGCAGGGGGAGACACCTGGCAGTGTGGTCCAAGTCGGCTGAGAGCACTCGACCCAGCCCCACAGAGCCTCCTAGAAGGCAGAGAAAGAGCCCAGAAGTTCCCTGGGGCCCCTAGAGAAGGCCCCGAGAGAATGAGATGAGTTGAAAGCCTGGGACCTGGTCGTTGGACTTCTAGACTGGAGGGGAGATGGCCTGTGGAAGGGCCACTGCCCGCAACCCCTGTTGGACCAGACCCCTCCTGTCTGCTTTGGGAGACTGGGGGTGAATATGAGAATGAATTCATGTAGAAGAGATGGTGTTCTAATGCTTGGTTTCAACTTCTTGAAATCCTTTCAACTTCTTGAAATCGTTGACATTCCTTTTCTCCTTGTCCCCAGGACCACCATGAATGGGAAGGGGCCTTCAAAGAAGCAAGATGAGAACATCTCTTACAAGGCTGTCCAGTGTCAATATCCAACCACTGCAGTCACTTCTACCCCCTTGGCAGCCCCACTGCTTCCATCAGGACACAGATCCGTTCCTGTACAGGTTTTTGAGCAAACGTAAGTTTGGATTTCTCTCAGAGAAATGCCAAGAGTGCAATGACTGGGGTCCTAGGGTGGTTGCAAGTCTAGTTTTCAGAGAAACTGTGTGGAGGGTTGGGTCACTCTACTGTGCACCCGAAAAGCATATTCTACTGCTTGTTCCCTGGAATTTAAATCCAGGCCTTGAAAAAGAAAAGGAACTGTGAACTGTTTTCAAGAGGGAGCTCTATCATCTTCCATTCCCAACAGCGATGCAGGAGCGATCCAGTCGTTCCACATCCTGCCTTGCATTGGGGAGTGGGGTCTCTCTCTCCCTCTCGGGTGCATTTGGTTTGCATCATGCTGATAGGTGTGCAGTGAGAGCTCATTGGAGTTTGAATTTGAATTGCCCCGATGGTAACTTTTTATGGGATTTCCATCTGTATACTCTTTGGTAAAGTGTTTCGGTCTTTTGCCCTTTTTTTTTGTTTTTGTTCTTTTCAGACTGGATGGCTTGCTTCTTTGGGGGTCAACTTTTGAGGTTCTCTCCTTCCGACAGGAGTCCTTTATCAGGTATGTGGTTTGCACCTATTTTCTCCCAGTTTGTAGCTTCCCTTTTGGGTCTTCTTCACAAGGTGTTTCACACATGACAGACTTCCAATTCTGATTGTTGGATCATGTCTAATGAATCAACTCTTCTTGAACGGAACATGAGTTGATGTCCAGTCGGAGGATTCTTTACCTAGCTGTCCATTCTGGACATTTTTTTCCCTAGAAGATTTATCATTTTACATAGCAGGCGGTGATTAATTTTGAGTTAATTTAACAAAAATTTTTTTCTTTTTGAGAGAGTGAGCATGCGCAGGAGTGGGGCGTGGGGTGGAGGGAGAAGCGAAAAGAGCGTCCTTAAGCAGACTCCCCAGTGAGCTTGGAGCCTGATTTTGTCCCAGGACCCTGAGAGCATGACAAGAGCCGAAATTAAGAGCTGGCTGCCTCAGCGACTGAGTCACCCAGGCGCCACGAGTTCAGTTTTGTACAGAGGATGAGCCTTCGATTGTGGTCCTCGTCCTCCTCGTCCTCCACCTCCACCTCCTCCTCCTCTCTGCCCCTCCCTCTTCTTCTTCTCCTTCTTCTTCTTTGTCTCTGGAAGTCCACTTGCTCTAGCACCATTTATTCAAAACGCTGTGACTCCTCCATTGAATTGCTTTTCCCCTTTGTCAGAATCCCATTGACATGTTGATGGTTGGTCTCTTTCTGGGTTTGATCCTGTTCCACTTATCTATCTTTATACTGTTCCATTTGTCTATCCCTTCACCAACACCACACATATTTGATTACTATAGCTGTAGATCTTGAAACTGGGTGGAAGGATTCCTTTGGTTTTCTTCTTTAGTTTTATTTTCTCATCTTTTTCTAGGTTCTGACGTGGAGAGCTTATTGTTTTGAGACAGAGAGAGAGAGAGAGAGAGAGATAGAGAGAGAGACAGGGAAGGGGTACAGAGAGAGAGAGAGAGAGAGAGAGAGAGATTATTAAACAGCCTCCATGCCCAGCACCAGCACAATGCAGGTTCAGTCTCACAACCTCGAGTTTAATCATGACCCGAGTCAAAATCAAGAGTTGGACTAACTGACTGAGCCTCCCAGATGCTCCTCCTCCTTTCTAACATAGGCAGTGATTGCTCTACATGGTGCTGTCCATTGATTGTGCTGTGTCCCACACATTTTCATATGTTGTATGTTCATTTTCCTTCACTTCAATGCATTGAGATTTGATCTTTGATCTTTGATCATCTAGAAGGTCACTTTCTCAGTGTTTGGATATTTGTTCGTTTTCTCCTTTGGATACCTAGTTTGCTTTTTAAATATATATTTTTTAATGTTGAAATTGTACTTCCGAGAAATTGATCGATAGGGTTGTCTTTGTTTCAGGTGTACAATAGAGCGATTCCCCTCCCCTACCCCACCTGCTGTCAGCTCCGGTTGCAGGCACTGATGTGCCTTGGAGACTCAGGTGCACCTCCCCCACCCCTCCTCCCTTCAGCTCCTGTTGCCAGGCACTGGTTTGCGTTGGAGACGGAACCCTCGTAGGGGTTCCAAGCACTTCCTAGTGGCCCAGAAGACACTGGTGATCGGAGACCAAGCCACAAGGCTCTTTGGAGCCAGCTGGTGGCCATCCAAATGCCTCCCCACACAGTTCTGGAGCCGCTGTGGGCTGTCCTGGAGCAGCTGTGGGCTGCTGGGTTGGTGATAGATGAACGTTGGCCACATGTGCCACGAGTCTCTGGGTTTCGCTGGGAGATCCTGGTGTGCACTGCAGTGGTGGTGTTCCTGGGAAAGAGTGCACTCAGCTTCCGAAGAAGAAAGGGGCAGTGTGCCCAGAACGAGGAAGTCTCTGGAAAAGGCATGGAGAAGACCGAACCGGACGCACAAGGCCGTGGAGCTGTCGCATCATCCGAGCCGAAGGCCAGTCCTCTCCCGTTCCAGCTTCTTGCTCTGGCTGCCCTGAATCAAGATGCCGGGTGTTGGTCAGTGGGAAACACCACGCAACTGCTGAAGGGAGTTCGGGAAAGGCTGTTGAAGAGCCCTCACCAGCTGCCTCATGAAAATCCCATCTGTGGAGCAGCCCAGGAAGATGGAGAAGCCCTGGTGAGGAAAACACCAGAAGGCTTCAAGGACAGCCGTGATCTGCAGGCAAGTGCAGACCCGCTGGTTCAGGAGATTGGCAGCTGTGGACAGAGAGTGCAGGACGAGGCAGGGCAGGCAGGCAGGCCAGAGCTTCCTGAAGGAGGAGTGCGGCGGCAGGCCAGCGCTGAGGGCCAGAGCCAACAGCACACCCTCAGCCAGATCCTCCTGAAGGGGATGCATGTGCTAGAGCTGCTTGGAGATCATCTGGAAGGTGGGGGCTCAAGGAGGCAGGTGGAGACTGGCTCCTCCTCCCCTGACCACGTGCCCTCAGGCGGGAGCCCCGTGAACCAATTAAAGCCGTCCAGGGCACTGAAGAAGGCACGTCAGAGGAATGAAGAGCTCCCAAGAAACCCAACAAGCCACCAAGCTGAGCAAGGACCTGTTCACCTTCGGAACACCCTCCTGGACGGTGAGATTCCGAAGTTGCGCCTGAAGCTTGAGCCAGAGCCGAAGCTGTGCGAAGAGCACCTCAGACACCTGGAGAGGAAGATGATGGAGGAGAAGGCACGCTGCCTGCAAGTGAAGAACGAGCTTGCCAAGGTGCGCAGGAAGGCGGATGCTGCCCACTGGCACTTGGGCCTCTCTAGGAACATGACCGCCCACCTGCACCGAGAATGGCAGAAAATCGCCTCCTTGCATGAGCGGGAGCTCCTCCTGGTGGAGAAGAGGAGTGAGGAGAGCCAGAAGGCTGTCCTGTGGGCAGAGAGGGAGTTCCAAAGGCTCCAGGCCCAAAACCATTGCCTCAGGCAGAAGCTGGCCAACTCTGGGCCCAAGGTCCAGCCTGTCTCCGGGGGGCCTCCTGCTCCTGCTCCTGCTGTTCCGGGCACAGCCTCCAAATACCCTCAAGGGCCAAAGGCTCCCCTGAAACCCAGGAAGCCCAAGAAGGGAGCAAGGGTGCACTGGCCAGACTCCAAGTTCTCGGGTCCCCTGCAGGTCTGATTCCCTTGCCCAGCAGCCACCAACACTCACAACCAGAGCACAAAAGCTCCTGTGCTTACCCCTTCAGCCATACCCATGGCTCCTTTGACTTGAGATCCACCCCATCCTTTAGCCTGATGCTCCATATTCCCTGGAGCCGTATGAGTGTGAGAGAGTATTTTTCAGTGTTCAGCGTAACACAAATAAAAATAAAAATATCCAATGGCTGAGACTCCTGCTACTGAGAATGGATTTGATTAAGGGATTCTATGCCAAGCAAGGGATGGTTTGAAGTGTCTTTTATCGATTCCTTAATCGTCCCAATAACCCAGTGTGTCATGTCTGACTGAGGTTCAGACAGGGGAAACAACTTGCCCCAAGATCACACAGCTAGTGAATTTCAGAGCTCCCGTTCCAAACCAGGGTTGTCTAATGATCACCTGCTGTGCCAATAACTTCTACTACTATGCCTACTACTGTTCTTCTTCTTCTTCTTCTTCTTCTTCTTCTTCTTCTTCTTCTTCTTCTTCTTCTTCTTCTTCCTCCTCTTCTTCTTCTTCTTCTTCTTCTTCTTCTTCTTCTTCTTCTTCTTCTTCTTCTTCTTCTTCTTCTTCTTCTTCTTCTTTTCTTCTTCTTCTTCTTCTTCTTTTCTTCTTTCTTTCTTCTTTCTTTCTTCTTTCTTTCTTCTTTCTTTCTTCTTTCTTTCTTCTTTCTTCTTCTTTCTTCTTCTTTCTTCTTCTTCTTCTTCTTCTTCGAGACAGAAAGGGTGACGGCGCACACATACACACACACACACACAAAGGAACACACACACATGCAGGCGGGGGAGGGGCCGAGTTAGATTCCTCGACAGGCTTCGGACTCAAGTGCTGAACCAGACGCTGGTCTGGATTTCCCAGATCACGTGATCAGCCCTGAACCGAAATCAGGAGCCAGACACTGACCTGACAGGCACCCTTGGGCAAGGAACTTCTAGGCAAGCTGCTGAAGGATCCCAGAAGGGCTTGGTAAAATGTTCCCCTCGTTCACGTCCTAGGATGTGATGATTCTATGCAAAGATAATAGTGCATATAATATAATCTAACATAATATATAATAATATAAGGATGCAGAGATTATAGTGGTGGCTAGCTGAGGTCAAGTCCCAGCCAAGTAGGGAGGGCAGCCTTTAAGGGTCTCCAACGATTCCCATCTTGGGTACACATCGTTTTGTGTTCCATACTCTACCTCTTGATTCGAGTCAGAACTACTGACTCCCTTGTAAAGGACAGAATGTGGCCAAAGTGATAGGATGTCCCTTCGGAGGTGAGTTGTCAAAGAGACTGGTCTCCTCTTGGGCTTGCCCGCCCTCCATCCCTCCCTCCCTCATCTGTTCCCAGGGAAGCCAGCAGCTCCTTGGGAGCTTTATGCTGGAGAGGCCCACGGGGCAAGGAATGACTATTTCTTGCTTCCAGCAATGGAGGGCCTCTGGCTGCTCACAGCCAGCTGAGTGAGCCCAAAAGCAGACTTACCCCCAACAAGCCCGCAGATGACTGAAGATCCAGAGGCCCTCTGGACTGCAGCCTTGTGAGAGATCCTGAGCCACAGGGACCTGGCTAGTTGCACCTGGATGGCTGGCCCACAGAAACCATATCAGGTTATGAATGTTGTTTTAGGCCCATTGGTTCGGGGAGAACCTTCAAGAAAGACAGGAGTGGGAAGCCAAAATGTTTGGCTTCTGACCCACCCCCCCTCTCCTGGGGTTGAAATTCCAGGGAAATCAAGAGATGGTAGAAACGCCTGAGAGATGAGGGTAAACAATGGAAGAGAGAGGGACATCTATTCTGATCGCCATGGATCTCTCTGAGAGGACATCCTCCGACTTGATCCTCCTGTGTCGAAGGGTGGCAAATGCAGGGGGAGACACCTGGCAGTGTGGTCCAAGTCGGCTGAGAGCACTCGACCCAGCCCCACAGAGCCTCCTAGAAGGCAGAGAAAGAGCCCAGAAGTTCCCTGGGGCCCCTAGAGAAGGCCCCGAGAGAATGAGAAGAGTTGAAAGCCTGGGACCTGGTCGTTGGACTTCTAGACTGGAGGGGAGATGGCCTGTGGAAGGGCCACTGCCCGCAACCCCTGTTGGACCAGACCCCTCCTGTCTGCTTTGGGAGTACTGGGGGTGAATATGAGAATGAATTCATGGAGAAGAGATGGTGTTCTAATGCTTGGTTTCAACTTCTTGAAATCCTTTCAACTTCTTGAAATCGTTGACATTCCTTTTCTCCTTGTCCCCAGGACCACCATGAATGGGAAGGGGCCTTCAAAGAAGCAAGATGAGAACATCTCTTACAAGGCTGTCCAGTGTCAATATCCAACCACTGCAGTCACTTCTACCCCCTTGGCAGCCCCACTGCTTCCATCAGGACACAGATCCGTTCCTGTACAGGTTTTTGAGCAAACGTAAGTTTGGATTTCTCTCAGAGAAATGCCAAGAGTGCAATGACTGGGGTCCTAGGGTGGTTGCAAGTCTAGTTTTCAGAGAAACTGTGTGGAGGGTTGGGTCACTCTACTGTGCACCCGAAAAGCATATTCTACTGCTTGTTCCCTTGGAATTTAAATCCAGGCCTTGAAAAAGAAAAGGAACTGTGAACTGTTTTCAAGAGGGAGCTCTATCATCTTCCATTCCAACAGCGATGCAGGAGCGATCCAGTCGTTCCACATCCTGCCTTGCATTGGGGAGTGGGGTCTCTCTCTCCCTCTCGGGTGCATTTGGTTTGCATCATGCTGATAGGTGTGCAGTGAGAGCTCAATTGGAGTTTGAATTTGAATTGCCCCGATGGTAACTTTTTATGGGATTTCCATCTGTATACTCTTTGGTAAAGTGTTTCGGTCTTTTGCCCTTTTTTTTGTTTTTGTTCTTTCAGACTGGATGGCTTGCTTCTTTGGGGGTCAACTTTTGAGGTTCTCTCCTTCCGACAGGAGTCCTTTATCAGGTATGTGGTTTGCACCTATTTTCTCCCAGTTTGTAGCTTCCCTTTTGGGTCTTCTTCACAAGGTGTTTCACACATGACAGACTTCCAATTCTGATTGTTGGATCATGTCTAATGAATCAACTCTTCTTGAACGGAACATGAGTTGTATGTCCAGTCGGAGGATTCTTTACCTAGCTGTCCATTCTGGACATTTTTTTCCCTAGAAGATTTATCATTTTACATAGCAGGCGGTGATTAATTTTGAGTTAATTTAACAAAATTTTTTTCTTTTTGAGAGAGTGAGCATGCGCATGAGTGGGGCGTGGGGTGGAGGGAGAAGCGAAAAGAGCGTCCCTTAAGCAGACCTCCCAGTGAGCTTGGAGCCTGATTTTGTCCCGGGACCCCTGAGAGCATGACAAGAGCCGAAATTAAGAGCTGGCTGCCTCAGCGACTGAGTCACCCAGGCGCCACGAGTTCAGTTTTGTACAGAGGATGAGCCTTCGATTGTGGTCCTCGTCCTCCTCGTCCTCCCACCTCCACCTCCTCCTCCTCTCTGCCCCTCCCTCTTCTTCTTCTCCTTCTTCTTCTTTGTCTCTGGAAGTCCACTTGCTCTAGCACCATTTATTCAAAACGCTGTGACTCCTCCATTGAATTGCTTTTCCCCTTTGTCAGAATCCCATTGACATGTTGATGGTTGGTCTCTTTCTGGGTTGATCCTGTTCCACTTATCTATCTTTATACTGTTCCATTTGTCTATCCCTTCACCAACACCACACATATTTGATTACTATAGCTGTAGATCTTGAAACTGGGTGGAAGGATTCCTTTGGTTTTCTTCTTTAGTTTTATTTTCTCATCTTTTTCTAGGTTCTGACGTGGAGAGCTTATTGTTTTGAGACAGAGAGAGAGAGAGAGAGAGAGATAGAGAGAGAGACAGGGAAGGGGTACAGAGAGAGAGAGAGAGAGAGAGAGAAGAGATTATTAAACAGCCTCCATGCCCAGCACCAGCACAATGCAGGTTCAGTCTCACAACCTCGAGTTTAATCATGACCCGAGTCAAAATCAAGAGTTGGACTAACTGACTGAGCCTCCCAGATGCTCCTCCTCCTTTCTAACATAGGCAGTGATTGCTCTACATGGTGCTGTCCATTGATTGTGCTGTGTCCCACACATTTTCATATGTGTATGTTCATTTTCCTTCACTTCAATGCATTGAGATTTGATCTTTGATCTTTGATCATCTAGAAGGTCACTTTCTCAGTGTTTGGATATTTGTTCGTTTTCTCCTTTGGATACCTAGTTTGCTTTTTAAATATATATTTTTTAATGTGAAATTGTACTTCCGAGAAATGATCGATAGGGTTGTCTTTGTTTCAGGTGTACAATAGAGCGATTCCCTCCCCTACCCCACCTGCTGTCAGCTCCGGTTGCAGGCACTGATGTGCCTTGGAGACTCAGGTGCACCTCCCCCACCCCTCCTCCCTTCAGCTCCTGTTGCCAGGCACTGGTTTGCGTTGGAGACGGAACCCTCGTAGGGGTTCCAAGCACTTCCTAGTGGCCCAGAAGACACTGGTGATCGGAGACCAAGCCACAAGGCTCTTTGGAGCCAGCTGGTGGCCATCCAAATGCCTCCCCACACAGTTCTGGAGCCGCTGTGGCTGTCCTGGAGCAGCTGTGGGCTGCTGGGTTGGTGATAGATGAACGTTGGCCACATGTGCCACGAGTCTCTGGGTTTCGCTGGGAGATCCTGGTGTGCACTGCAGTGGTGGTGTTCCTGGGAAAGAGTGCACTCAGCTTCCGAAGAAGAAAGGGGCAGTGTGCCCAGAACGAGGAAGTCTCTGGAAAAGGCATGGAGAAGACCGAACCGGACGCACAAGGCCGTGGAGCTATCGCATCATCCGAGCCGAAGGCCAGTCCTCTCCCGTTCCAGCTTCTTGCTCTGGCTGCCCTGAATCAAGATGCCGGGTGTTGGTCAGTGGGAAACACCACGCAACTGCTGAAGGGAGTTCGGGAAAGGCTGTTGAAGAGCCCTCACCAGCTGCCTCATGATAAATCCCATCTGTGGAGCAGCCCAGGAAGATGAGAAGCCCTGGTGAGGAAAACACCAGAAGGCTTCAAGGACAGCCGTGATCTGCAGGCAAGTGCAGACCCGCTGGTTCAGGAGATTGGCAGCTGTGGACAGAGAGTGCAGGACGAGGCAGGGCAGGCAGGCAGGCCAGAGCTTCCTGAAGGAGGAGTGCGGCGGCAGGCCAGCGCTGAGGGCCAGAGCCAA